>NC_057808.1:23973399-24143367 GCF_018294505.1 Triticum aestivum
TTAGGTAATCAACCCCGCCGTCCATATTTAAGTCAGACAAATCATTTTTTCGTTTTAACAGAAAACCCACTAACTTTTTGGTTAATCAATCTGTAACTTATTTTAAAAAATTATTCATATCTTTTAAACCATAACTTCGATTTTAACATGTTATATATGAGATTTGGTTAAAAAATGTGTGGAATATAAATATGATATTATTTTTAGCTATTAAATATTTCTAAAATATTACTTTTGGTGCAAACTTAATCTATAGTGCATGGTCCAGTTTTCTTTCGTACCGACGGCGATCCGAACTGCAAATAAACACCCATTAAAATCAGATTGAGTGGAAAGGAAACATCGATAATCATACATACACAGCTCTGAAAACCTCAGGGGGAAAACAACATAATTCTCATATTATTTCTAAACAAGATCCATGACTCTCCTCCTCTGCAGTCTGCACACATCAGTTGCAACAGTTCCGCCGCTGCACGGCCTGCTGGCGCGGGGGCGCCTCACTTAAATTGGCCGGACCATACAAACGCCGAGCGCGCAAGGGAGGGCGAGTGCGCGGCATCGCGGTGACTATCTATGGCCGTAAGTGAGAAGCACCAGCTCTGGCTGAAGCCTTTTCTCCCCTTGCAACGTATTGAGCCGGCCCATTTACATGCACATATTCGTAAAAACAAGGGGCACCACCGACTTGAGGCTACTCCTGGTCTTCAGATTGAATGCGCGCTGCACTAGCCACTCAGCCCAACCTCCTTTCGTGGTAAGAACAAGTGGCGCCACGTACTTGAGGCTACTCGAGCCGTTTTCTTTAAGATCTTTTTCTTTTTTCTTTTATTTAATTTCTTTTTTTCTTCTCTGTTTTTCATTCTTTTTTGCATTTTGTTTATTTGTTTATTATTTTTATTTTCCTTTCTTATTTTGCTTCTATTTTCGGTTTTCTTTGCTCTTTTGGTTATTAGTATACATTTTTGTATATGTTAGCGATATTTTTCAAATACACCTCTAACATTTCTTCTCCATTTTTTGTTTTCTCTTTTTTTTATTATGTTTTGTTTTTGTTTTCTCTCTATATTTTCGTATATGTCAAAAACATTTATTAATAAGTGATCAACATTTTTTGTATACACGCTCAACATTGTCTGAACGCTTATTCAACATATTTAAAATACTTATTCAAAAAATTTAAATACATGTTCATATATATGACTGAGAATTATGTATGTCAAACCTGGGAATTTGTGTCCATATATATGACTGAATGCCTGTGCAAAGCATGTATGTGAAAGCTGTGAATATGCAGCCGTACATGTCATTTTAGCATCTTATTGAAGAGTAGAAAGATTTTGTACAGGATTAACTACAGGTATAGCAGCAAAGCCAGTACTGCAGCAAAGTCATATTAGCAGCTTAATGAACACAAGCCAGTTATAACAAGCACAAGCTGGCACTAGTTATTTCTCCATTTAACACCAAAAGAGAAATATTTTTGTGAACTAACAATACCATGGTTACATTACAAGCAGCAGATCTGCAGTGAACTAACCAGAAGCTACAGTGTTCTAAAGAGGAGAAATTTATTTCTTTGATGAAGAAGGTCCTTTTGCAGCCTTGAAAGCGGCAAGATTGAAAACACAGTGAGAGGGTTAATACATTGTATGAGAGCTTGCCCTACGTACATTATCAGCAACTACAGGTGCTTTCCTGCTCTCAACAGTAACAGTAGGTGCTTCCCTCCTCTGATCAGCAACAGTAGTCAGTTTAGATTTCTTCCTTGGTGTTTGAGCATCCTGCTCCAGTAAACAATACAATACAGTTAGTGAAATTTCAGTAAAAGGACAGTAAGAGAAAATTATGCCAAGCAAACTTTGAACTTTTTCTTTCTTTAGAAATTGACCACACAGGAGCTTCATTCAAATTTCTTGCTGCTAACAGAAATAGCTACTGTGAGTACTCTATATATAGTGTGCACACTTTTTCTTTCTTCAGCATTTGAACAAAGCCAACGACATTCAGTATGAAACATAACTACTAGTACAAAATACAGAGTTTCAGACTTAAAAACTCTGAACATTTTCTTTCTTCAGAAATTGACCACACATGGAACAAACTGACATCCTACGACCATCAAACTCTGAACTTTTCCTTTCTTCAGAAATTGACCACATACGGAACAAACAAACTGACATCCTACGACCATCAACTAGACTTAAATTACCCAACCCCAACATCTTAAAGAAATCACCCAACCACAACATGCGCAAGAAAATGAATTATACTTTGAGCACCTTCTAGCACTACGAAAACGGAGGAGGTGCGCCCTATATCTTGTCCCCTCCCCCAACCAAACCAACACAGGGAACAAAAACCCTATCTCGTGTGCCCTACTAGCACTATGAAACAGAGGAGGCACGGCAAAAATCGTGGGGCATGGGATTCACATCTCCTTCCATGGCTTCAATCGGATCACTGATTCGTTGCGTCGATCATGAGCGACGATGGCTGCAACCCACGGCGGCGACGGGAGAAGGGGCGAAACGACCAGGGAGGCCAAAATCCGACCAGGGTGAACCGACCCAACCCAACCATGCCATGTCAGCCCCTTTATTCTGTCTATCTACTCACCACGTCATAAGCTAAAACCGGAAAATAGGCTAAAATCGGATCAAAACAAGCTAGGGAAAGATTTACCCGGTTTTGAGGATTTTAGGGTGTAAATTGTTACCAGATTACAGTTTAGGGAGGTATTCGTCCCTCTGGCCGCATTTGAGGGTCAAATATGAACTTCTTTCAACAAGATCCATTAGAGCATCTCCAGCCGCGCCTCCAGGGAGGCCTTCCCAGGCGATTTTTTCACGCCGGCGCCGAAAAAACGGCCCAGTCGCGCCCCCAGAAGCCCGATTTTCGCCGGCCTGGGCCGAAATCAGCGCCGGCGGACCCAGGCCGAACCCGGGGCACTGGGGCGCCCAGGTGCGCCGGCGCGAGCGGTTTTGGCGCGAAAAAGCCGCGGGCCAGCCGTGTCAGCGACACCGCGCCTCATCTTCCCTCAACGCCTTGGTTTCCCGCGGGGAATCAATGGCAAGGCGGTGACGGGCGGCGCGCCGACGCTTCCCCTCCCTCGCGGCTATATAAGCCGGTGGCCTCGCTGGCCTGTGGCCACACCAGCCCCGCCCTCGCCGCCGAGCTCTACCTCTCCCGAGCGCCGCCGCCGAGCCCTCCCTCTCCCTCTCCCTCTCCCGTGAGCCGCCGCCCAGCCCCACCCTCTCCCTCCCCCTCTCCCGATGGCCGAGCATTTCCCCGGAGACGAGGCGGTGGCCAACGGCTTCGGCCGCCGCCCGCTCCGCGAACAGGAGTCGTGGCTCCTGTTCCAGGCGAACATCCCGGTGCCGCCGGACATGCGCGTCGGGCCGACGGGCTGGAGGCTCAGCAACGGGGGAGTGCCCATTCCCCCGTTGCCCGACGCCGTGGCTAAACCCT
The DNA here is from genome assembly GCF_018294505.1 of Triticum aestivum. Lineage (NCBI taxonomy): Eukaryota > Viridiplantae > Streptophyta > Magnoliopsida > Poales > Poaceae > Triticum > Triticum aestivum. Next base: position 23,976,871 of record NC_057808.1, read on the forward strand.
CCTACTTCGCCGACGAGGTTGAGGTCGTGCGCGCCTCCCTCACCGACGCCCAGCTCTCCCTCCCCCAGTACGCCGCCGACAACCACGCGGCTTGGGCGGCGTACTTCGAGCGCCGTCAGCAGCAGCAGCTGGCGTCCACCAACGGCGCGGCGGGGGTCGGCGGCCTGAAGAACAGCGAGGGGCGCCACCTGTGGTGGGGCGTCCCCGGCCGCACACTCGAGGGCGTGCTGACGCACCTCGAGGGCGGCAACAACCCGCCGTTGGCGTACCCCCCGGCGAGGGCGGCCGCCCCGGTGCACCGCCGACACGACGGGCCATGGGCGCCAAGGAGGTTCGGCTCCTCCTCTTCTTCCTCCTCGCACTCTTCCTCGCACTCCTCCGGCACTCCGGCGCTGCTCGGCGTCAAGGCCGAGCCCGCGGCGGAGACGCCGCTCGGCCGGCGCACTCGCAGCGCCGGCATCGTCATCAACGAGGGCGGCCGGCGCGCCTAGTCGTCGGCTCCTCCTCCGCGCTTCGTCAAGCCAAAGACGGAGCCGGGGCTCGCGCCGGTGAAGGTGGAGCCGGGTCTCCCCGCCGTGAAGACGGAGCACGGCGAGGTCGAGCTCGACGACGACGCGGCCCTTGAATGGGCACGCCAGGACTCCCTGAAGATGGCGAGGGATCGCCAGTGCGCCACCCTGGGGCGCTTCACGGAGCACCGCCGGGGCCGCGACGAAGGAGGAGTCGTCGTCATCGACGACAGCGACGACGACGACGCGCCGCCGCCGCCACCAGTCCGCCATGGCGACGCTGGGTCCAGCAGGGGCGCCCGCGTCAAGGAGGAGAGGGCCGACGATGACGACGGCGGTGAGGATGGCGGCGACGACGGCGACTACTCGGCGTTCAGCCAGTTTCTTTTTTAGATTAGTTTATATATTTGCTATGTAATGAAAATCCGCGAACTTTGTCGAAATATATGCCCAAGTTGGCCGAAATTTGTCGTGTTTACCCGAACTTCGCCGAACTTTGCCGAAATTTGCTATATACTTTTATTTTTTGAACGCGCCTGGGGCGGCCCTGGGGCCGGCAGCTGGGGACCAACTCGCCCCCAGGCCGATTTTTTGCGCCGGCTCACCCCCCAGCGGCGATTTTAGGCGCCCCCTGGGATGCCAACGGCTGGAGATGCTCTTACTCTCCTGCTCTACAGAGTCTGCACGCAACAGGAACAACAGTATTGTCTCAAAAAAAAAGCTGGCACAACAGTACCTCCGCCGCTGGCCGGCCGGCATGCACGGCGGCGCCTCACTGAAATTCCCCTGCAAACCGCAGATTCCGTTTGCTCTTTCCCATTTGAAGTACTCATGGAGCTGAAGGGCAGTCCAGGATCTGCTCATAATGATGGGCCAACCCTTAATGGTTACGCATATACAAACCCTATTTTTATTTTCATCATTTTTTTCAATCAGTGTGCTCAATCGGGATTCCCCATTTGATTTGTAGCAGCAAGCACTGTCCTGGATTCCACCTCAGAAGCAAGAATTCAGATACTCAGATACTAATGTAAATTTGAGTACATTATGTAGGGTAACGCGACAGAAAACAAAAATTTTCCGACCTACGCACCAGCCCAGGACCAATACGAAGACTGCATACATGGTTTGATCTTTTTCGTTACCGACTCGTAGCGCAGCGGGAAGTAGAGTCGATGACGATCGGCGGTGCAGATCCCCGCAGCTAGGATTTACAACCTCCCAACCGCGAGGATGTATACCCTCATCTGCTCCTCAGACAGCCCTCGGGGAGGTGGTCGAACAGCCCCCCGGACGGTGTCGCGGACAGCCCTTCGGGAGGACCTTCGAAACTCGGACGGTCACACGGACATCCCTTCGGGAGGCACTCACGAACTAAGACCGAAACTACGATCTCTCTACAGAGTTGCACACATACGGCGTCATCTATCCGGCAGGGCTTCGCCGTCCAGAACTAGTTCCCATCGGAACCTAGACAGCCTTTCGGCTCTACGAAACTATTTCGCTAGGAGGGAGAGAGAAGTCAGATCATGCATGGCACTTGTATGTGAGAAGGGATGAGTGTGGTGGGCTGCCCGTCCACCTCTATTTATAGGAAATCCCAAGGGGTAGGGTAGTTTAACACAAAAACCCAAAATACACATGAATGAAGTCCTTCCTCAAGGGCATAAGAGTGAATCCAAGGAACAAGAGGGGCTCCAAGGTGGAGCCCCAAGTGTGGCCGGCCACACCCCTTGGGGGCCCCCATGAGGGCCTCCCAATCCATCCATGTCATCCCTAGATCTTTTGTGTAAAGCCCAAAAGGTGGCTTTCCATAAAATATCCCAAAAAGCACTTTCACTATTCATGACGACATTTTTCAGCGTCCGTTCGAAATGAAAATATTTGTGTGGGCTTAGAACATTATTAGTACCCACAAAAATTATTTTCAACGCGTTCCGAAACAAATCCGGTTTAATGATTTTCATCTGCGAAAAGCATCTGAAATGGTTCCTGCAGCTCCGGAACATTTTCGGTTTTTATTTCTGAAAATTCCCAAAAGTTTCCAAAATGATTCTGGCACCCTCCAAGAATTATCAGGCATGTGCCGAAACCATTTTGACTTAATGGCATACCCCGAAACAACTATTTCGGTTTCACCGAAACTCATCCGGCGACCTCTCTCTGCGGAACTTTTCCGCTGTCCGAAACTTTTCGCTGTCCGCTTTTTCGATGAATTTCTCTCAGACTCCCTGTCTAGTATTCAGCGGATAGATGACCCTTAAGCGTGTTACCCTATAGGTTCGGTGAAGTATAGACATGACCCGGAACCCCTTCCGATCAATGATCAATATCGGAGCCGTGGACACCCATATTGACCCCTATACCCACACGAATGAATATTCGAGTAAACCTCCAGTTGCAGTGAGCTATTCCTGTTGCTTCGCCATATGTCACAAACACCCGAGGTGAGATTTGTTGCATCCCCGTGGATGAACAATTTGTCCACCATGCAAGTTACCTCGTTACCGGTTTTGTTCTCTTTTCTCGTTTTCGTGTTCCGGCATCCCAGTGATGAAATCACACTATGTCTGGCCAAACGATGATGGATACCGTAATACCGAGAGGGCCCGAGAATATCTCTCCATCGTCGGAGGAGAAAATCCCAATCTTGAGCTTTCAAGTTACTTGACACACTTTTCCATGAACCCGTAAGCTGCCGTAATAGCCACCCATTTACGGATGACGTTTAACAAACCCCAAAGTTCATGAAGCAAGCATGAAGAAACTCGATACTCTCATGGTCTAAGGAATCATGCAAACGTTAACCATCTCTGTGTTATGCACCATTAACTTGTGACGAATGAATCTCTTAGCATAACATCAATCCGGGTCAATTCAACACAAATGTTCTCTTAACATTGTGCCCTCAAAATTGCTGGCATAGACATGCCCATGATCAGGAAAACAGAACCATCATGCAACACTTGAGCTAGTCTTAGAGGCCAGACTAGGAATACTTCTTACCGTTTATTATTCCACACGTGCATATGAGTCTTCCTCCGAGCCTCGTGGATATTGTAGACTCGAGAATCGTTGCGGTTATAGCATGGAACATAAACATAATAATGAACTCGGAGATAAATAATATCATTTATTATTGCCTCTAGGGCATATCTCCTACAGACTCCCACTTGCACTAGAGTCAATAATCTAGTTAATGCTAATGCACTTTACACCTATGGCATACTGGTGTAAAAAATGCTTCGCATGTGGTATAGCCTGATGTCCACCGGATCTGACAATTTCAGCTCCGTGTGTATCTCTGCATATCCTCGCATTTTCATGCTTTCACAAAATTCATATTTTATGTGGACTTGGCGTTGTATGTATGTGAATCATAGGTCGAACCTGGATTCCTCAGACTGAGTTATGGAGCAACTACCTGCAGTAGTGTCCCATTGACAAAAGCCATCTTGAAACCATACTAAGTTCATGAATGAACTATATGATTCAACATCTTCTTTTGTCGCTTCTAAAGAGTCAACATACTTAGTCATTTATTATAGAATTCGCCACAGTATCCTGTTGGGAACAATTTCCAACTACCGTGCCACCATATTGTGTATTACACAAAACCCTTAACTTAAATCGAAAATCGCATGGAGAAAAGATGAAGACTGTATCGATGTAACATTTTACAACGAACTCTTCATGATCTCCGCTTGCGAGAAAACATATCATCAGTACTTACTCTAGTACTCAATGACATATTTCACTGTTGTCCCATGATCAGTACTTTGATCACATTAGTATCCATACTCGCAACACCTTGGGAGTATCGGACATATCTGGTTGTTTTACATACCATGGAATACATGATTAGTCCAAAACACGAAGCTATGTGGAATCTCATCATGTATTTTACTCCTCAGTGTTTTGGGACACCAAGTCTTGTAAAAACTCTTTCCATGTGACAGTCAAGAATCACTCCTTGGCATTTTAAATGCTAAATAGGTTTTAGCACCTTGTCAATATGTATTCATTGCTTAGCCATATTAGGTAAATCTATCTCCATAGATCATCATGCCTAAAAATGAGGCTATTTAGCCTAAGCACTTCATCAAAAACAATTTCAAATGAAGTCCTAATTCGTGTCAAGAAATTTATTTTTCTATTAACAATGTGTCAAGCACATAAGGTTTTTAGAAATATTATTACGCTCCCACTTACTTTCTTGAATTACAAGCATCTTCGTTACCCATTGATGAAGTCAGAACCCTTTGACCATTTCATCAAAGCACGAAGATTCCAACTCCATTTTGCTCTCTTCTGTCCATCGCTGGAACTCTGAAGTTTGCACCCTTACTAGCATCCTATGGATAGACAAAATGCCTTGGACTGTAACACATGCAAGTCCTTGGTTTAATTTCCATCAAATGGAAATCCTATTGTCATCCATGTTTCATATCTCATGATTGAAATATGTATTAATTGCTAGTTCAACCCGAACCGACTTTAAGCATCGCTACGATGAAAACAACCTCATCTTTGTCAACTCTTCAACTTGTTATTTCAACAAGTCGAGCTTTATGGATAAAACATTTTTATCCGTATCAGTTTTAAGTTCCATAAATAATCGTTAGACTCCAAGTCTTCCGAAAGGTGTATCAAGGTTTTAATCTTGAATCACTTATATGGAAACTAACTCGGGTTGTATTGGCATTTAGCCAATTCCGGAGTCAGGGCCCATCAACGCTTCCTTGTGTATCGTAGGTATAATGTTGTCTAACAACAATATCTCGTTTGCGCACCTGAGAGGTTTGCACGAGCCTTGCCTACGTGGTTCAGCTGCAAGTTCGATTAAAGTTCATACATTTTATTGTAGAGACTTCCGTATCAGTCGCAGTAGGAAACTCTGCAATTACTTCCAAGGTCTCTTTCCTTTGATCTGATGACGAAGATACTGTTTATCTCGTCGAGTTGCACTATTCTCCCACTCACCTTTTTGAAAGAACCATTCTCTTTAAAAGCACACCGTTTCGCGGCAAAACTATTTGCCTCGGTATAGTGAGGGAGGAATACCCAACATTTTGGTATAACCTACAAAGTAGCACTTGTCTGATTTGGAATAGGTTTATAACCTTTTACACAAGCCCCATATTCCAAATGTTAAGAAAAGATATAACATGGTTGGGTGTACCATACTATGGCTTCATTTCAACAGACCCGATGTAGCTCTTTTCAGTGTAAAAGCCGCAGTCTCTAAAGCATCACTTTAAAAAGGATAATGGCAAATTTATTTATGTCATCTTTGACCTTACCATGTCATAAATGGTTAGATTACATCTCCACGGACTTTTCACTTGCAGTGGTGTTCCGGGAGGTGCAAGTTATGAAATCCCTTTCACAACTCATCAGACATTCGCTAAACATGTAACTCAAATATTCCTTTGTGCAATCAAATTGCAGAAACATAATTTTCTTGTTACAATAACTTCGACTTCATTTTTGAAAACCTTTCGAATAATTTCAAAAGATCTAGACTTACGTCTCATCAAGAAAATATCCATATATCTACTTGAGTCATTTCTGAAGATATATAAATCCACTACTTGCAACAACATTTATTGAACTACACACATCAAAATGTATGATCACCAATAAGTTTGTATCTCGTTCCTTATGGCATGTGAACGGTATTTCAGTCACTTCACTTTTTGGAGAAAAGTTTCAAGTGTCAGATGATTCAATAATCAAACGACTTCAAAATCCATCACAATGGAATTTTTCCATGCGGGTTTCTCCAATGTGACCAAATACAGTGCCACACATGTGTGGTATTCTCATAGTCTTGTGACATTTAGCGTCAGTGTTATGGATGTATTGTATTACCATCAATATTCATAACATACATCCATCTTGGATGGAAGCATGGCCCTTCATGTTATTCATAATACTTAACAACAATTGTTGTTTTTATGAACAACTCTTTTGCAACAAACATTGTGCAATGGGCTAGAGTGTATGAAACTCTAAAATTAATTATGAAAGTAAACCCAGAGGTATTGTATTATTATCAATATTCATAACATACATCTCATTCATAATGAAAGTATGGCCCTTGTGTTATTCATAACATTGAACATAAAATGTTCGCTTATGAACAACCTTCTTGCAAGATACCTTATGCAATGGGATAGAGTTTGTAAAACCATAAATGAATTATGAAAATAAATACAGACGGCAATAGACCGATGGAAGGTATAGTAACATTTACTATGTTCCCTATGTATACCTTAACCTCATTTCTGGCTAGCCTTTTAGGCCATAGTAGCTCTTACATTGATTCGTAACAGAATGCAATCGAGTGGGTATCTTTGTGATTAACTCACAATACCCAAGAATTAGTGATTAACATGTTTAACCATAATTCCCAAGAACTATATCTTTGACCAGCCTACTATACATCAAAAACTTGTATGACATTCATACATGAGCTGGATATTCCAGTCATCTTTCTTTCTGCCTTTATACTTCTAACAATTTAACTTTTAGTATTTCTCCTACTCGCAAAAGAAGCACCCAACTTAAGAGTGGCGTTAGCCCCGGACTTCCTAGGCGTGTAAGTCATACTAACACCCTTTGGACACTTCCTTTCTCTTTAAGTTGTTGTTTTATTCACCTTTCATTATATGACAGGCGTTCTTCTAGATCCCTCTCTTATCAGTCTAATGCATAGTAAACACTTTACTAATAATTTGCAATCAAACATTGCTTTGGATATTTCATATCTTTCAGCCTTTGTTTGTATCTGAAAATTAATTTCCAGTTCCATGAATATCACATAACTATCCCAAACTTTCAAAGTTCGAGTTTCATGGAAGCAAACATATTTCACTTGACCGTAACAGAATTCTAGCTTTTGGATCGAAGGACAAGAGTCACATGATCCATAGCATTAGCGGGAGGATACGGAAAGCATGCGATAGGACAAAGTCCTTCTTGGCACTTTTGAGGACAATCCTCATATTACGTTACCAATCGTAAAGTTTTAACCAGATATTTAACAGCTATTCAATTTTAATAGGGAAGGTGGAAACGCGAGCCATTATTCTACAACTATTTTGCATATAATACTTAGACAATGTTCATAATTAATTGCACTAAGAATTAAACATGTTAATTCAACAGTGCGCTCCCACTCAAATCAATATCTCTCAAAATTGATTGTGAGTGATACAAGACCCACATTTCAATTGTTCGCCATTGATGTAACACCACTGATGACGAAAAATCTCAACCGGTAGGCCAACTTCCCAATCACATCTCTATGTGACTCTTGTTCATCTTTCGATGCGTGTGTTCCGAGTGTTGGGGAACGTAGTAATTTCAAAAAAATTCCTACGCACACGCAAGATCATGGTGATGCATAGAAACGAGAGGGGAGAGTGTTGTCCACGTACCCTCGTAGACCGACAGCGGAAGCGTTATCACAACGCGGTTGATGTAGTCGTACGTCTTCACGATCCGACCGATCAAGTACCGAACGCACGGCACCTCCGAGTTCTACACACGTTTAGCTCGATGACGTCCCTCGAACTCCGATCCAACCGAGTGTTGAGGGAGAGTTTCGTCAGCACGACGGCGTGGTGACGATGATGATGTTCTACCGACGCAGGGCTTCGCCTAAGCTCCGCAATGATATTATCGAGGTGTAATTTGGTGGAGGGGGGCACCGCACACGGCTAAAAGATCTCAAGGATCAATTGTTGTGTCTCTGGGGTGCCCCCCTGCTCCCGTATATAAAGGAGCAAGGGAGGAGGAGGCCGGCCCTAGGAGGGGGCGCACCAAGTGTGGAGTCCTACTAGGACTCCCTAGTCCTAGTAGGATTCCACCTCCCATATGGAATAGGAAAAGAGGAAGGGAAAAAGAGAAGGAAGGAAGGGGGCGCCCCCTTCTCTAGTCCAATTCGGACCAGACCAAGGGGAGGGGTGCGGCCACCCTTGAGGCCCTTTTTCTTCTTTCCCGTATGGCCCAATAAGGCCCAATACGTATTCCCGTAACTCTCCGGTACTCCAAAAAATACCCGAATCACTCGGAACCTTTCCGAAGTCCGAATATAGTCGTCCAATATATCGATCTTTACGTCTCGACCATTTCGAGACTCCTCGTCATGTCCCCGATCTCAGCCGGGACTCCGAACTCCTTCGGTACATCAACATACATAAACTCATAATAAAACTGTCATCGTAACTTTAAGCGTGCGGACCCTACGGGTTCGAGAACTATGTAGACATGACCGAGACACGTATCTTTATCGGTCGGACCGCATAACAACATACGTTGTTCCCTTTGTCATCGGTATGTTACTTGCCCGAGATTCGATCGTCGGTATCTCGATACCTAGTTCAATCTCGTTACCGGCAAGTCTCTTTACTCGTTCCGTAATAAATCATCCCGCAACTAACTCATTAGTTGCAATGCTTGCAAGGCTTATAGTGATGTGCATTACCGAGTGGGCCCTGAGATACCTCTCCGACAATCGGAGTGACAAATCCTAAACTCGAAATACGCCAACCCAACAGGTACCTTCGGAGACACCTGTAGAGCACCTTTATAATCACCCAGTTACGTTGTGACGTTTGGTAGCACACAAAGTGTTCCTCCGGTAAACGGGAGTTGCATAATCTCATAGTCAGAGGAACATGTATAAGTCATGAAGAAAGCAATAGCAACATACTAAACGATCGGGTGCTAAGCTAACGTAATGGGTCAAGTCAATCACGTCATTCTCCTAATGAGGTGATCTCGTTAATCAAATGACAACTTATGTCTATGGCTAGGAAACATAACCATCTTTGATTAACGAGCTAGTCAAGTGGAGGCATACTAGTGACACTCTGTTTGTCTATGTATTCACACATGTATTATGTTTCCAGTTAATACAATTCTAGCATGAATAATAAACATTTATCATGATATAAGGAAATAAATAATAACTTTATTATTGCCTCTAGGGAATATTTCCTTCACCGAGCTCATGACGGTCATGCCTGAACGTCAAGACAACCAAGTGATCTCACTGCGAGGTCTCAACTCACCCGCCTCACACTTCTCTAATCGTTCGTACCCGTGTGACACGGCGCACCCCGAAAAGATAGGTGCCGTGACAGTGCTACACTTGGGAGAACACTAACTACTTGGTATTTTTGTGAGAGATCACCCTAATAAAAAGCGACTGCCGCGCAATCAAGAAGGGTGCATCATAAGGGATAAACATCTCAGGCAATTCATAATAGCATGATATGGTATAGCCCTTACTGACGGAGAAGTATTTCATTTCTTCGTCTTCGGCATTCGCATCGGTGTTCACCTTCACGAAGATTGCCACCACCCTGTTGATGCACCAGATAATATTGCTATCTCTATAGCTAATAAAATAAGTGCATTACTTAAGGTTGACACGCAGGTCATTAAAGTGACAATCATATGGCTCCAGCCATCATGCCGAATCATGACACGCAGGTCATGTTAATTACATCATATAGTCATCTCATACATAATCAAATTGAATATGAGCATTGCTATACCACATCACATGCATATCCTGCAAAACCAAGTTAGACGCCACTAATCGGTTTATGCAAAATTTTATTTTTTGTGGCTTCTAAGGTTTTGACTTAAACCGCAGCTACCAAGGTTTTATCATCAATTATGATTATTCAAGTTGCTAGATTAACATCTCGGGGTGTATGAAACACGAGATAATTAAATCTCGAGCCCCATACTAAACTTCGTCATACGCATGACCCCCGTGCAGATCATATCTGCAATGCCCTTTCATCTGCGAATTTCATCTTTCTTTTGACTACGGCAGAACCCAAAGAACTGATAGCACTTCCATGATCAATCAGGATCACGGATTGCCAGAACTTTGTCAAATTCCACCATGCTGCCTCGAGATTGAGCAAACGCAAATTCTAGGGAAGCAACAAGAACGTCGGGTAACAGATTTCATCTGTCACCCGCATAAATAATTTTCAGCAATAGATCTCATCTACTACCTAATTATATTATGCAATACCCATACATCTCTATGTATTCTAGATCGCAACCTGCATCTACGCATAGCACGGCTCATGATGCCACTGTAGGGTAACGCGACAGAAAACAAAAATTTTCCGACCTACGCACCAGCCCAGGACCACTATGGAGACTGCATACATGGTTTGATCTTTTTCGTTACCGACTCGTAGCGCAGCGGGAAGTAGAGTCGATGACGATCGGCGGTGCAGATCCCCGCAGCTAGGATTTACATCCTCCCAACTGCGAGGATGTATACCCTCATCTTCTCCTCAGACAGCCCTCCGGGAGGTGGTCGAACAGCCCCCCGGACGGTGTCGCGGACAGCCCTTCGGGGGGACCTTCGAACTCGGACGGTCACACGGACATCCCTTCGGGAGGCACTCACGAACTAAGACCGAAACTACGATCTCTCTACAGAGTTGCACACATACGGCGTCATCTATCCGGTAGGGCTTCGCCGTCCAGAACTAGTTCCCACCGGAACCAGACAGCCTTTCGGCTCTACAAAACTATTTCGCTGGGAGGGAGAGAGAAGCCAGATCATGCATGGCACTTGTATGTGAGAAGGGATGAGTGTGGTGGGCTGCCCGTCCACCTCTATTTATAGGAAATCCCAAGGGGTAGGGTAGTTTAACACAAAAACCCAAAATGCACATGAATGAAGTCCTTCCTCAAGGGCATAAGAGTGAAACCAAGGAACAAGAGGGGCTCCAAGGTGGAGCCCCAAGTGTGGCCGGCCACACCCCTTGGGGGCACCCATGAGGGCCTCCCAATCCATCCATGTCATCCCTAGATCTTTTGTGTAAAGCCCCAAAAGGTGGCTTTCCATAAAATATCCCAAAAAGCACTTTCACTATTCATGACGACATTTTTCAGCGTCCGTTCGAACTGAAAATATTTGTGTGGGCTTAGAACATTATCAGTACCCACAAAAATTATTTTCAATGCGTTCCGAAACAATTCCGGTTTAGTGATTTTCATCTGCGAAAAGCATCTGAAGTGGTTCCTGCAGCTCCGGAACATTTTCGGTTTTTATTTCTGAAAATTCCAAAAAGTTTCCAGAATGATTCTGGCACCCTCCAAGAATTATCAGGCATGTGCCGAAACCATTTTGACTTAATGGCATACCCCGAAACAACTATTTCGGTTTCACCGAAACTCATCCGGTGAACTCTCTCTGCGGAACTTTTTCGCTGTCCGAAACTTTTCGGTGTCCGAAACTTTTTCGATGATTTTCTATCAGACTCCCTGTCTAGTATTCAGCGGATAGATGAACCTTAAGCGTGTTACCCTATAGGTTCGGTGAAGTATAGACATGACCCGGAACCCCTTCCGATCAATGATCAACATCGGAGCCGTGGACACCCATATTGACCCCTATACCCACACGAATGAATATTCGAGTAAACCTCCAGTTGAAGTGAGCTATTCCTGTTGCTTCGCGATATGTCACAAACACCCGAGGTGAGATTTGTTGCATCCCCGTGGACGAACAATTTGTCCACCATGCAAGTTACCTCGTTACCGGTTTTGTTCTCTTTTCTCGTTTCCGTGTTCCGGCATCCCAGTGATGAAATCACACTATGTCTGGCCAAATGATGATGGATACCGTAATACCGAGAGGGCCCGAGAATATCTCTCCATCGTCGGAGGAGCAAATCCCAATCTTGAGCTATCAAGTTACTTGACACACTTTTCCATGAACCCGTAAGCTGCCGTAATAGCCACCCATTTACGGATGACGTTTAACAAACCCCAAAGTTCATAAAGCAAGCATGAAGAAACTCGATACTCTCATGGTCTAAGGAATCATGCAAACGTTAACCATCTCTGTGTTATGCACCATTAACTTGTGACGAATGAATCTCTTAGCATAACATCAATCCGGATCGATTCAACACAAATGTTCTCTTAACATTGTGCCCTCAAAATTGCTGGCATAGACATGCCCATGATCAGGAAAACAGAACCATCATGCAACACTTGAGCTAGTCTTAGAGGCCAGACTAGGAATACTTCTTACCGTTTATTATTCCACACGTGCATATGAGTCTTCCTCCGAGCCTCGTGGATATTGTGGACTCAAGAATCATTGCAGTTATAGCATGGAACATAAACATAATTATGAACTCGGAGATAAATAATATCATTTTTATTGCCTCTAGGGCATATCTCCTACACATTATGCATTGCTAGGGAGTGGCCTGAGGAAGCTTCAAGGCACAAGCTTTGATGTGTTTATAATACACTGCTACTAAACTCATCTGGGAAGACTTGCTTGACCTGGCAGACAACAAAACTTTCTGGTTTCACATGGCCTTGGCCCTTGTGGAATCTCTGAGGTAAATATACCAAATTATACTAGACTACCAATCTTAGTGTACTAAATGTCTTCATTAACAGTAGGGATGTGAATAAGCAACTCACTCGGGTGTACCATATGCTTATATATTCTGCCGAGAAGACACAAAGCTCGAGTCTCCAAATTAAGTTTACTTGTGCATACGTTTGCCCTCTTATTCCCCAACAAAGATTTCTGCATAAAGTCGTGCATTCTCATGAAAGGTGCTTAAGAGCTGTCTTGAGAGTTGGGTCGCTGCTTCTAGAATCACATGTTTATCTGCTAGGTGTTCAACATATAACATTAGATTACTTTTGCATGTTCATCTTACCCTACTGACATCTGCATCTGAAAAATCACTCTAAACCCCAGCAACAACACATTGTCTCTTTTTTCGAAAAGGGGGAATCCCCGGCTTCTGCATCAGAACGATGCATACGGCCACCTTTATTACCAATCAAATCAGTTTGATAGAAGTCTTAAAGTCTCAAAAAAAGTACCTATGCTCACAGAGAGCTAAAGAACAAAAATGAAGCCACAACCGGCTAGCAAGAGAAAGATAGGAAAACTGATTGCCTATCCTATTACATGACCGCCATCCAAACCGGTTGAAAATAGCCCATGCTACCATCTCCCATCGGATAGATCCAGTAACCAAACGCTCCCTGGCCTCCGTCGGAGTGAGTAGCGACCACATACGGATCAACGCAGTGGCTCGGAAGATAACCTGAAAAAATGAGTATTTGTTGTTCTGTTAAAGACCAAATCATTTCTGCAATTCCAGATAGCCCATAATAAAGCACATACTCCTACATGAATGTGTCTTGCTGTTTGGGGCTCAACCCCGTCAAGCCACGTCCCAAATAACGTGTTGATATTATTCGGAGGAGTAATATTAAAGGCTATGTGAACTGACTGCCAAAGAATTTTTGCTAAGGGACAATCAAGAAAGAGGTGTTTGATGGATTCATCCCGATCACAAAAGCTACATCTAGTGGATCCATTCCAGTTGCGTTTTATCAAGTTATCCTTAGTTAAAATGACTTGTTTGTGTACAAACCACATAAACGCTTTAACTCTCAAGGGTACTTTGACATTCCAAACATGTTTCAAATTAGGAATAGAGCTAGAATTAATAAGATCCAAATACATGAATATGACCGTAAACTCTCCATTCCTAGTTAGCTTCCAACACAACTGATCGGGTTGTTGAGTTAGTTGAACATCTATCAATCTTCTCACAAGATGGAGCCAAGCTTCCCAACGGTTTCCGGCTAGCGCTCTCCTGAAGTGAATATTGAGAGGCGTGGACTGACATACTATCTCCACGGTTGTGTCTCTCCGTTGAGCAATGCTATATAGAGAATGATATTGAAGCGCGAGGGGCGTGTCCCCTAGCCATGTATCCTCCCAGAATCTCGTAGAAGTACCGTTATCGATCACAAACTTTGTCCGATTAAAAAAAACTGATTTAACTCTCATCAGTCCTTTCCAGAAAGGCGAATCCATCGACCTCACTGTCACCTGGGATAAAGTTTCGGAATGAAGTTACCTATTACGCAGAATCTATGCCCATGTAGCCCCAGTCTCACTAGATAGCTTATACAGCCATTTGCTGAGAAGACATCTGTTCTTCACCTCAAGATTTTCGATACCTAGCCCCCATTGGTCCTTCGGTCGACAAATAATGTCCCATTTAGCGAGTCTATACTTCCTCTTCAGATCATCACTTTGCCAGAAGAAGCGGGACCGATAGAAATCAAGTATTTTCCGAACTCCAACTGGTACCTCGAAAAAAGACAAAAGAAACATGGGCGTGCTTGTGAGAATCGAATTAATGAGAATTAAACGGCCTCCATATGACATCAATTTGCCCTTTCAGCAGCCCAGTTTCTTCTCAAAACGGTCCTCAATGCTCTTCCATTCTCTGTTTGTTAGCTTACGATGGTGAATTGGGATACCCAAATATGTGAAAGGTAAAGCCCCCAATTCACATCCGAACAATTGCTTATATGCCTCTTGTTCCTCATTGGCTCTTCCAAAACAGAACAATTCGCTCTTGTGGAAATTAATCTTTAATCCGGTCAATTGTTCAAATAAGCATAACACCAGCTTCATGTTTCTCACTTTTGCCAAGTCATGCTCCATAAAAATGATAGTATCATCGGCGTACTGTAGGACAGTTACACCTCCATCAACTAGATGAGGTACCAGACTGCCTACTTGACCAGCATCCTTAGCCCTCCCTATTAGAATCATCACAATGTTGAACAGAATAGGTGACATCGGATCTCCTTGTCTTAGGCCCTTATGTGTTTGGAAATAGTGACCTATATCATCATTCACTTCAATTCCAACACTCCCTTTTTGCGTGAAAGATTCTACCTGTTGTCTCCAGGCTTGATCAAATCCTTTCATATGCAAAGCCTGTTGAAGAAATGGCCATTTGACTTTGTCGTAAGCCTTTTCGAAATCTACTTTGAAAACAACCCCGTCAAGTTTTTTCGTGTGAATTTTATGGAGCGTTTCATGAAGAACCACAACCCCTTCTAGGATGTTTCTGTCCGGCATGAAAGCAGTTTGGGACGGCTGCACCACAGAGTGCGCAATCTGCGTGAGCCTATTTGTCCCAACCTTGGTGAAAATTTTGAAACTTACGTTAAGAAGGCAGATCAGCCTGAACTGCTCAATTCGCACGGCCTCTGTTTTCTTAGGAAGCAAAGTAATGGTCCAAAATTCAGATGAAACAACTGAAGCTGTCCAGAGAATAAATCATGAAACATCGGAAGCAAATCCCCTTTAATAATATGCCAACATTTTTTATAAAACTCCGCTGGAAATCCATCCGGCCCGGAGCTTTATTATTCTTCATCTGAGAAATAGCTTCAAACACCTCTTTCTCCGAAAATGGGGCTGTCAAAATATCGTTCTCCTTCGCAGCAAGCTGAGGAACATCCTCAATCCTAGACTCATCCAGGGACACAAAATTATCCTCCGGAGGCCCAAAAAGCTGCTTATAGTAGTTGGTAATGTATAATTTTAGATTTTCCTGCCCTACGATCGTCCCCTCGTCTTGCTCAAGCTGAAAGATTCTTTTCTTTCTATGCTTGCCGTTGGTGATCATATCCCCTTGGACAACTTTGCGAACCTTAGCCCGCAATGCCCACTACAATTCTTCTTCTCGCAGGAGTTCTTTCAATCTCATCTTTGCATCTACTTTAGCATGAAGTTCCGTGGATTCTAGGATTGTGGACTCGGCTTTTACATCTAGGGCCTGAATAAGAGTAATGAGCCATTCCTTTTCAACCTTATAAATCCCACTGAGATGCTTAGCCCACCCACGCAAGAAACTTCTCAAGTGTCTTATCTTATTCTGCCATCTCTCAACAGAAGTCCTCCCTCCAACATCTTTAGCCCATTCCCTAGCTATAAGGTCGAAGAAACCTTCTCTCTCAAACCACGCTAATTCGAAAGAGAAAGTATTTTTATTCCCCACATGTGTTGCCTCACCAGAATCAACCAGTAAAGGGGTGTGGTCCGAGATTCCACGTGATAACGCCTGGACTGTTACCAGAGGAAACTTCTGTTCCCAGTCAACACTCGCGAGGACGCGATCTAGCTTCTCAAACGTAGGGGTTGGCAAAATATTAGCCCAAGTGAATTTTCTACCTGAAAGCTCTATCTCTCTCAGATCCAAGCTTTCAATAATGGTATTAAACATGAACGACCACCTGCCATCAAAATTATCATTGTTCTTTTCGTCTCTCCTTCTAATAATATTAAAGTCACCCCAACTAAGATTAGAAGCTGCTCAGACCCGCAAATACGGACCAGATCCGGCAAAAAATCCGGTTTGAGTTCTGGCTGTGCGGCCCCATATACCGCCACCAATGCCCAATTGAACCCATCAACCTTCGATCTAACCCGAAACTTGATGAGGAAATCTCCCATAACCACACTACGAACTTCCAACGTCTCGCACCTAACCCCAAGTAAAATCCCACCAGATCTTCCTCTCAGGGGTAGGCAGTGCCAATCAAAATCGACACCTCCCGATAACGTATTTAGGAATTACGGGGAGAAATTACCCCTTCCTGTTTCAGACAGGGCGATAAAATCCAACCTATGTTCAATAGAAGCATCCGCTAGAAATCTTCTTTTAGCCAAGTCTCTCAGACCTCTGCTATTCCAAAAAATTCCTCTCATAACTCATCATGAAACTTTTTGGTCGTACGGATCCTAGCACTTCTACGCACAGCCGAAGCTGGATAAATCTTGCGCTTCCACTTACGTTTAGGCTTGTTGTGATCCTCCACCCGGTCCTCGCAACCAGGTTCCGTGGACCTAACACTATGATCCTCGATGGGTTCACTATCCCCAAGAGGTAAAGAGTCGTCATCCTCCTCAGTATCAGGAAGGGATGGGGCAATGTCTGCACAGAAAGTGTCTAACACCCTGATTCCCAACGCATCAATATCGGAATCGTTCATAGGTTTAACAACTCCTAAGTTGTGAATCATGTCTAGAACATGTTCTGCTTCAAGATCCAGGAGGTCATTAACAGAATTAGAGATTTCACTATCATTACTACCTAATGAAACTCCCAACTGAATTGCATTATGTATAATTTCATCATTAGAAAAATGCAGAATGGAATTGGAAGTGTTGACCGACATACCAGTAGTGACCTCAATGTCACGAAGCTTGGCCGCCCGCTTGGCGCACCTCAGCTGCATGTCATCAACATCCGGCTGGTCCTGGAGACGGCAGCTCATCCGCCGCCACTCAGAAGCAGGATCCGGGATGCCTCCAAAAGCGATGACCTCCTCCCGAGTGGCCCCGTTAGGGGTAAGGCCTCCAGCCCACCCCCAACGCGCGGACAGGCTACATCATCCAGAGGGGCGCCAAGAGCCGCAGGCACCGACCCCGGCGAGCGTGGGGCAATAGAGTGCTGGGCCACCTGCCCACGCTCCGCACCTGACGCGGCCATCACAGTCGTCGGCCTGCCCAAAGGCGAGCGAGGAGAAGTGAGTGCGGGGGCCGCCTGCCCCCGCTCTCCATCCGACCTTGCCTTCAAGCAGGCGGGTGATGCTGTCACCGTGGTCGGCGTCAGCTGGAGCCCCTGCAACTGAGCAGGCGCCAGCAGTCCTCGGGATCCAGGGACGCCGTAGGCGCGGCCGACCCGACCACTGCAGGAGAGGAGGGAGCCGAGGCCTCCTGCCGCATCCCTCGCCCTACCACCGCAGGAGAGGAGGGAGCCGAGGCCTCCTGCCCCGGCCCCCCTCCCAAAGCGGTCATGCCGCCGATGGGCAACACAGACACCTCCACCGCAGTCCTCATCTGTGGCGAGACATCGGAAGGAGAGGGGGAACGATGGGCCACCGGCCCACGACCCCCCCCCCCCCTCGACCGAAGTCATCAGAGTAGCCGACGTCTCCATGCTCCCATCGACAGAGCCATCAGCTGCTGCAAAATCCAAGGGAGGGAGCGTGCACTCTAGCACGTCATCAGACTCCACTCGATCGCTCCATAACCCAGGAGGAGCAGAAGCTGGCTCGAACGAACTGAATCTCAGAGTGCTCATCGGCACCGTAGCCGAAGAGGCCGCCCCAGTCCCGGGTGTCTGCGAGGTGGAACTCGGGCCGTTGGACGACTCATGCCCAACATCATCCCCTCGCGCCTCCGTGTGACCTGATCCATCATTCCTATCATGCATATCAACATCCGTTCCTGCCAGAGCCTCAGCAAAAAGATCTGTATCCTCAAACTCGATCTCAAGGTTAAAAACCCGGCCCTTATAAGTCCACTTAACCACGTCCTCATGGAGTAATCTCAAGCTAAATGAAATACAGTAAACCTTCGGTTAATCGGTGAGGGCCTGTTTCGTATGCAGCAGAGCTTTCATGTACATAGCTTGTTTCTGTTCCTGAAGTGATTTTGCGGACTCTGTGGCTGTCAAGGCAGAAATCATATCTCAGAGCTTCCATGTTGTTGCTACAATGAGAATATGCTATCACGACTTTCAGCCATATGCAAACGACTCCCCCCTGTTGTTGGCATAACACAACTGATAAAATGAATAGATTCTTCACCCACGCAATGGGAAAACTGGGCTATCAAGTTAGGGACTCCTTTTCTTTTGGCAGCTGTGGGGACAGTTGCAGTTGAGGTGCAAGTTGGGCAACTAAAGATGCCTAAGCCATCTCTATATCAAAGTTAAAGATGCCTGAACCACACCTCAAGCCATACAAGATCCAACCCAGCCTTGCCTCCGAAGCTCTGAAACACCAGCAACCCTGATGGCGCAAATGGAGCAGCGAGGATCAACGAACATGACCAAGGCGCTGGAAGCTCTTTCGCCGTGGCTCGAAAACCCACGGAGCATAGTCAATCAAGTGGAGGCGGTAGTCCTCGCCGCGGCTGTGCTCCTCCTCTTCCAGCTCATCCTCTGTTCCTGCAGATGGCAGTCGAGCAACGCTTTTATCCAGGCCGGCGCGTGGGTGTCCTACACCATGTCGTTCCCTTTGGTCACCTACACATTGGGCATGAGGCAGACTTCCCCGGTGAAGAATGTCCTGTATCCTGTCTGGGCTGTCTCTTTGTTCATGGTTGCTGGATGCACCAACGCCGTCACGTCCTATGATCTTGACGACAACAAGCAGTGGAAGAAGCATCTCTTCGAGGTCTTTCAGTATGCCCTCTACTCAGCAATTAACATCAAGCTGCTTTTCCCTTACAGCACTGCAGAAGTATTTAATCTGAAGGCCAAATCTTTCAAGTCTATGTCCATCACCCCTGTTATCGTGATCCTCAACTTGATTGTGCTGCTCACAAATTTTGTCAAAGTTATCTTGTGTTGGAGGGTAGGCGTTGACTTCTCCAGCAAACGAGTTGCTGAGTTCATGAGGAAGCAGGCCAGGGAGGACCGTCCTAGTGTGTTCAACCCTGTCGCCATGGAAGGCTACAGGTACCCTATTCGATGTGGTAGACACAAATCGATCACCATCGACGAGGTTTGGAAATTGGACAGCACGCTTTTCAGGTCAGGTGCTTCCACCAAGCTGAAAGATTCTTGCCTATCATATGCCCTGTTTAAGCTCTTGAGGCGGCAGTACCATGGGATGGAGTGTGCTGAAGCCGGCCTTCCCGAAACCCGTGATTTTGTCTTGAAGGGTTTGCTGTTGACAGAAGACGACCATCAGATTGAAATGGCGTTCAGGATTGTGGAGGTAGAACTTGGTTTCTATCATGACTACCTCTTCACCAAATACAATATCATCCGTAAGCGGGAGAAACTGTTCTTCGCAATGTTGCTTGTGAGGATACTTCTTATATCTATTGTTTTACACTATGTCACCCGGAATTCATTGGCTGTCATGACAACAGCTGCTATAATTGAGGTGCAGACCAAGACTGTTGATACTATCATTACTGTACTTATTCTCACCATTATTCTCATGGTTGAAGTTCTGCAAGCCGCATTTTACCTGGCATCAGACTGGGCCAAAGTGACACTTACCAAAAAATATTTAAGTAACCATTGTTACCGGGGCAATGCTTGTTTGGAGAAGATTATTGTTTTCATCAGCAAGGTCACCATGTTCAGATATTGGGCAAATCAAATTGGACAAAGTTCAGTGATTTCAGACAACAAATATTTTGCCAGACACCTGCAGTATGTCATAGAAAGCCCTCCACACTCACTTGCGATGTTGTTCAGTAGCTTCAGTCTTGGCAAAAGGACAACCCGTGTGAGCATATGCAGCCCCGTCAAGAGAGCCATCGCTAGGTCCATTAAAATGAGTAAAGATCCTCTAACAAACGGCAAGTCATCACTAGACCACAATGGAGTGCTGCGAGGATTCTCCTGGGCACTGAATGGACAAACTCAGACAGAGATCATGCTAATTTGGCACATTGCGACTGAGTACTGCAACATTGCTCAGCCTAATACCACGGAAACAGGTGAGGTGCAAGACATGAAGTGCCACCGTGAAGTTGCAGTCAGGTTGTCAAGATACTGCGCATACTTGATAGATTCAGCCCCCGAACTGCTTTCAGACTACATGGATACTGAGATTCCCATAGCTAAGATGATGCAAGATATGCGCAAAGTTATGGGAGAATGTACATCCATTCATGCGAAATTTGAGGTAATGAAGCATTTAGAAGAGCAGGATGATGAGGCCATGTTCCGGCGAGGCGTCAAGCTGGGGAGGCAGCTTGACTGCTTGGATGCTGCTCTGCGATGGAAGGTGCTGGAGGAATTCTGGTCGGAGACCATCGTCTATGTTGCACCGTCAGAGAATGTCAATGGGCACTTGGAGCGCCTTGCGAAAGGCGGAGAGTTCCTAACCCACATCTGGGCTCTGCTATCTCACGCTGGCATCCGGGCGATAAACAGGGAGCAAGCTAAGCATCCATCCCAAGAAAATGTGTGATTTTCCTTGGAAGAAGGAAAAGGAGTGGTCCGAGTTTGCTTTCTTATTTGTAATTTAAAACTGTGTGTTTGTTGTTTATTTCCTTTGAGCCTAAAGGTCTTCCTTTTTTCACTACTCCCTTTTTATTTCTTGCGTGTATACAATAGCAGGCTAGGAGCTCTCCTACGATCAGTACATATAAGCTAGAACCACATGAGAGCAAATGTCTTGGTCTGAAATACAGTCCGGGTTGAGTTGGTTTGGTTTCTATGATGAAATGCTGATCGGGTCTGACATGTTGGAGTTCTGTGTTGTGGGCTGGGTTGCTCCGACCTATTTGAAACTAGTAGCAGGCCTTGCCATTTGCCTTTCTTGTAGAATGAACAAAATATAGATGGAAAGGTTTACAAACATCTGGCCA
Source organism: Triticum aestivum (assembly GCF_018294505.1). Lineage (NCBI taxonomy): Eukaryota > Viridiplantae > Streptophyta > Magnoliopsida > Poales > Poaceae > Triticum > Triticum aestivum. Next base: position 23,998,630 of record NC_057808.1, read on the forward strand.
CTTTACTCCCCTAACGATATAACACCGATTCTGAGACCGGACTCGTTCCCTTAGATTCACCCATGCCCCTCGGCGCTGCATTGTCCATGTAAGCAACCCACTTGCTCTTGCTTGATTATGCATCTCTGTTGCTGCATCCTCCTCACATGTTCATCAGCAAGTGAGCGTTCATAGATAGACTGTAAATGTTGTGCCTGTTATATCTTGTGTCATGCATGCATAGCGCCATGTTACTAGAGAACCTGAATTATGAGTGCACTAGCGCTCTAATGCTAAATTTCATCTTAATATGCATACTAGGGATCCCTAATGTGCTGATCCTTAGTATGCATACTAGCAAATATGCCCGTGCGTTGCAACGGAAGAAAACAGCCCTCACACACCCTTACCCATTGAGCATGGCTAAAGACCTCACCCTCGTGCCAATAACATAATAAACATGACTAATACCTCATCCTCAGGTCAACATCCTACATTTCAATATAACATCAGACACATGTTTACACTTGCCGTCTTTGCCGTCCTCGCCGTCGATGGTCGCTGCACCAGTTGTCACTCTATGACGCCCCCGATTTGACCGTACACTAATCATGCACGCAAATGTGTACGAACAAGATCAGGGACTCACGGGAAGATATCACAACACAACTCTAAAACATAAATAAGTCATACAAACATCATAATACAAGCCAAGGGCCTCGAGAGCTCGAATACAAATGCTCGATCACAGACGAGTCAGCGGAAGCAACAATATCTGAGTACAGACATAAGTTAAACAAGTTTGCCTTAAGAAGGCTAGCACAAACTGGGGTACAGATCGAACGAGGCGCAGGCCTCCTGCCTGGGATCCTCCTAACTACTCCTGGTCGTCGTCAGCGGCCTGCACGTAGTAGTAGGCACCTCCAGTGTCGTAGGTGTCGTCGTCGACGGTGGCGTCTGGCTCCTGGACTCCAACATCTGGTTGCGACAACCAGATAGAAAGGAAGGGGAAAAAGAGGGAGAGAAGCAACCGTGAGTACTCATCCAAAGTACTCGCAAGCAAGGAGCTATACTACATATGCATGGGTATATGTGTAAAGGGGCATATCAGTGGACTGAACTGCAGAATGCCAGAATAAGAGGGGGATAGCTAGTCCTGTCGAAGACTACGCTTCTGGACATCTCCATCTTGCAGCATGTAGAAGAGAGTAGATTGAAGTCCTACCCGGCGATCCCCTCCTCGTCGCCCTGTTAGAGAGCGATCACCGGGTTGTATCTGGCACTTGGAAGGGTGTATTTTATTCAGTATCCAGTTCTAGTTGTCATAAGGTCAAGGTACAACTCCGGGTCGTCCTTTTTCCGAGGGACACGGCTATTCGAATAGATAAACTTCCTTGCAGGGGTGCACCACATAACCCAACACGCTCGATCCCATTTGGCCGGACACACTTTTCTGGGTCATGCCCGGCCTCGTAAGATCAACGCGTCGCAGCCCCACCTAAGCACAACAGAGAGGTCAGCACGCCGGTCTAACCCTATGCGCGCAGGGGTCTGGGCCCATCGCCCTATGCACACCTGCACGTTGCGTACGCGGCCGGAAGCAGACCTAGCCTAGTGGCGTTCCAGTCCAATCCGGCGCGCGCCACTCAGTCGCTGACGTCAAGAAGGCTTCGGCTGATACCACGACGCCGGGATACCCATAACTACTCCCGCGTAGATGGCTAGTGCGTATAGACTGGAACGCCGACCAGGGCCAGGCCCACCTCTCAGATCAAATACCAAGATCTCGTTAAGCATGTTAAGTATCCGCGAACGCCGACCAGGGCTAGGCCCACCTCTCACCTAGGCGGTCTCAACCTGCCCTGTCGCTCCGCCACAAAGATCCACTTGTGGGTACTCCTACGAGCCGACCCGACTTTAGTCATCACATGTGTCATGTATATAGTATATAAGTATATACCCGTGATCACCGCCCAGGTGATCACGGCCCGGTAGTATAGCACAGCAGACGGACAAGAATGTAGGGCCACTGATGGAAAACTAGCATCCTATACTAAGCATGTAGGATTGCAGGTAAAGGTAACAACAGTAGTAGCAAGGATAGGCTATGCATCAGGATAGGATATCGAAAAGCAGTAACATGCTACACTACTCTAATGCAAGCAGTATAGAGAAGAATAGGCGATATCTGGTGATAAAGGGGGGGGGGCTTGCCTGGTTGCTCTGGCAAGTAGGAGGGGTCGTCAACTCCGTAGTCGAACTGGGCAGCAGCAGTGTCGGTCTCGTAGTCTACCGGAGAGAAGAGGGGGGAAGAAACAGTAAATACAATGCAAACATAAGCATGACGATGCGTGACATGACAATGAGCGGTGCTAGGTGTGTCCTAACGCGACAGTAGGTGGTACCGGCGAAGGGGGGGAACATCCGGGAAGTATTCCCGATGTTTCGCGTTTTCGGACAGACGGACCGGAGGGGGAAAGTTGCTAGTTCGATAGGTTAGGGAGGTGTGGTGGACGAACGGACTGCGTATTCGGATTCGTCTCGTCGTTCTGAGCAACTTTCATGTAGAAAACATTTTCATCCGAGTTACGGTTTAAAAGATATGAATTTTCAAAGATTATTTGAATTTCTGTAATTATTTGAATTTAGCAAAAATGAATTATGACGTCAGCATGAGGTAATGCTGACGTCAGCAGGTCAACAGAGCGGCTGACCAGGTCAAACTGACCAGTGGGCCCTACCTGTCATAGACAGTGGGCTAACAGAAGATTAAACTAACTAATTTTAGTTAATTAACTACTGGACCCCACCTGTCAGTGCCTAATTAGATTAATTAATTAGTTTTAATTATAAAAACATTTTTTTTGTTAATTATGCGGCGGGGCCCGCATGTCAGTGGCTGGGCCTGCCCAGTCAGCAGTTGACTGGGGTCAACCCAGTCAACAGGGCCCCAAGGGCCCACACGCCAGCCTCACAGGGGAGGCCACGCGGCGCCACGTCGGCCACTGGCCGGAGACGCGCCGGAGTTGACTCCGACGAGCCAAACGCGGCGGCGCGGCTCGGGAGGGGCGCGGGTTTCGCGCACGGGGGGTCTGCGGGGTTGTGGCTGGGCGCGTTCGACGCGGCTCGGCGCCGCGCGTCCAACGGTGGTGGCCGGAGTGGCTGGAACGGACGGGGGCGAGCGCTTCGAGCTCACCGGCGGCGAGGTGCTTCGGGCGAGCAACGGGAACGGTGGTACGGCGCGAGATCGGGCAATCCAGACGGCGGGGCGAGGCCTACGTGCACGCGCGAGCAAGATGGGCGCTAGCTAAAGACCAAAAGGTCGCCGGAACGACGCCGGCGACGTGCTAGGCGGCGGAGGGTGCGGCCTAACGCGGCGCGGTGGCTACGGCAAGCTAGCTAGCTAATTGAGAGGGGGAGGAGGTAGAGGAGCTCACCGTGCGGCGCAAGAAAGGCCCGTGGGTGGCTTAGTAGCAGCAGCAGTCGCCGGAGTCGAAGAAGACGGCGGCGACCCGAGGAAGAAGGCGACGGCGTTGGGGGACGATGTAGGGGGTCCCGGCTCGAGCAGGTGGTCGGGGAGGACGGGCTCGACGCGGCGGAGCTCGTGGACACGTCGGGGAGGAGAACGGGGCTCGGTGGCCGCGTGAACGACGGAGAACGGCGGCGACCGCGTCGGGCGTGGGGAAGGAGGGAGCGGCGTGGATCTGGGGGGGGGGGAAGGGAGAGGCGCAGAGGCCGAGAGGTGAGCGGGGGGCGAGTGGGAGAGTGGCCCGAGGAGGCGGGGGGGGGGGCGTTGGCGTCCTTATCCTCCCCCGTCGCCGGCGAGGGGGTGCGGCGGGGACCTGCCCCTGTTCCGACCCCGGTCGGGGGAACAGGGAAGGGGAGGGCGAGTGGGAGAGGTGGGCTAGGCCGGCTGGGCCTGGGGTCGACCCAGTTGGGCCAGGGGTCCAGTGGGGGGGGGGCCTTCTCCTTCTCTCTTTTTTTTGTTTGTTCTGTTTTCTTTTGTATTTTTTTATTTATTTATTTCCTTTTCTGTTTTATTTCATTTAAAAGTATTTAGGCATTTTATAAAAATGTGTTTTCTCCACAATAATTATCAGTGCAATATCTGGCATGGCCCGAACATTTTTGTTTAAATTTTTGAAAACTTTTATTTTCCACTTTAAATTTAATTGAAGTTTGAATTAGGAGTTTGAAAAGAAATGTGATTCAAATGTGATCAAGCCCTGTTTAGCAACATGATTAGGTTAATCACAGAGAGTTACTGTAGCATGATTCTCGGGGTATTACACACTCATCAAGGTTGGCCAGGTCCAATAACTGGATTGTTGAGCCGCCTTCGTGTCCGACGAAGACTAAGAGCGTTGAAGAAAGTTTTTTTTATCATCTGGTTAATATAATAGGGAAAATCACTGCACATAATATATGTCCGTGTGATCATGTAAATTGAGTAGTTTGTGTTAGATAGACCATGAAAGCTTAGTTGGACTCCTCATGTATTTTGACGGAAGTCACTGGGCAGAGTGAGACTGGTCGTACGTGCAGACGTGACAGATAAAAAGATTCTTTCCATATCCCTAGTTTAATAAATTAAACTAAAACAATGCATCAGGTGGGAATATTTAAAAAACTCGCCAAGTTTTATTAATAGGTATACATTAAAACAATTTAGCTACAGTACCTCCCAGTTTTTTTAAATCTTGTTTTAAATAACTGTTTGACTTTTCAAATTCTTGTTTTGCGTGGGAAAGACTTTTCAAATTGAAAGCTAAAAAAATATTTGTTTTTTAAAATGTTTGTAAATTCGAAAAATAATCACAACAGTACCTCCTAGTTTTAGAACTTGTTTGTGTTTTGAAAATTTGTCAGGTTTCGAAAACATAAAAAAATTGTTCCTTAAAAAAAGTTCGAGTTTCATTTTTTTATTACCAACTTTGCAAAATTTCCGCGTTCTAAAATATATTCACTTTTTCAAAAAAAACTTTTTCTCTCAGTATCTGACGCGACTGTGTGCTTAATTTTAAATTTTGCGCTGCTAATTAAACTCCAATTCTTATTTAGTCTAGTGGCTAGCATTATGAGCGATCAAGCGTGAGGAGCTGGGTTTGATCCCTCGTCGCGCATTGTTTTTTCTTGAAATTTTTTTACTGGCGCGGGCCATGTGTACGCTAATGGGCCGGCCCATTGCTGCTCTGTGCGTCACATGATATCTTTTTGACAGAAGCCAATCGGGAGAAGGAGAAAACGCTCGCACAAGGAAACGCCTGACGTATGAAAATTTTCTGGGTCCCATCATAAACCAAAAAACTGGAGAAACAATCCTCCCTTTAATATTAGGTAAAGATAAAGAATTGTGTATTGTAGAATAAGTGTCGTGGTTCTAGTTCAAATTCACTTATTTTGGAACGGAGAGAGTAGTAGCATCTAATTAATCTGAAACTGATATAAAATTGCAAGATTTATCTGACACCACTGCCTGGCTATTACATTCTTTCTCCACAAATACATTTCAAGACATCTGTCATTAATTTGTGGAGTAAAAAAAAGTAATCTCGGACAATACTTTAGTCAATTCAAGTAGCACTCAACCGTACAGGCTACATCAGGCTAACTAAAAAGACTACAACACAAGGACACATGAGGTCTCTTGCAACTCCCGCGCCTTGCTCTTCCCCACAAAAGCACATCCTTCAATTGGAAGCAACTCAACATAAGCTCAGCTCATATTTAACGCCGCTTTGCCCTTTGCTTGGACTAGGTACATCCCATCCCAACTCGTCATGTGTTGTGTTGAACACTCCATCTTCTCATACTCGCGGATGCTCCCAAACCAGTACCGAGGTCTCTTGCTGCGTTGTCGTTGGTCCGCCGATAGGTGCTTGCGGGTGACCGTCGATATGAGCTCCTCAGAACGTGCACCTAGAGCAGAGCAGAGAGGCGGGGTTGCGTGCGCCAGCGATCCCGCTCGTGCTCTAGCTAGCTAGATCGGCCAGCCGGCAGGTCGGATCTGGCTTGGGAAGCTGGCAGGCAGTACTACAAAGTCGGTGATGGATGTCCGGACTCTCCCCCTAAACCACGATGGCTCGTCGTCGGCGTCGGCAAGCAGCACCTCCTCCTTCCGTGCCTTCGTGCACTCAACCGAGAAGTGGCCGCGGGTGCCATAGCACTCCCCTTTCCTTATTGGAGACTTGAGCTTCGCCCCAGCCTGCCACTCGGCCGCCGTGAGTAGGAGCTGGTCATCGCACCATTCCGCCCCCAGCCCGTGTGCGCCGCCGGGAACATTCGTCGAACGCCTTCAGCCGGCTAAGCGCCTTCTCGAACGCCATCGTCTCGACGTCACAGAACTGTTTGATTCCGGCCACCGCGAAAATACAACCGATCTGGCACGGTGTCGAGGAGCTTCTTCACCATGGCGGCATCGTCGAGCGTAGAGCCATGGCTGGTATTTCTGGCCGCCATGCCACTGATCTTGCGGGCGTAGTAATCCAGAAGCTCCCCCTCAGCCATGTGTAGCTTGTCGAACTCGCCCTCGAGAGTTGTAAGGCGAGCCGCCTTGATGCGACCGGCGCCGACAAACCTCGTCTTGAGGCTATCCCATACCTCCTTTGCCGTCTTCTTCATCAAGACCTGCATGAGGATGTCCTACAACAACGGTCTGAGAAGCTAGGTCCTCGCCGTCTTCTTCTTCCGTTCGTCCACCGCCACGTCTTCCGCAGGGGACACCTACTCCCAGGGCCCTGTGCATCAAGGATTGTCTCCACCTTGATCGCCCACAATGTGTAGTTCGCCGGCGTGAGTACCAGGCAGGACAGTGCCACCGTGCTCCCCACAGGTAGGATCTTGAGGCTTTGTATACCAATTGTTGGAGCCGATGCACAGCTCCCTTGTTCTTCCCCAGGAACTGGTCCCCACAGCTCACGGAAGAACAAGAACACAAGATAGTTTTGGTGCCGCTGCCCACAGAACAGGCCTTTTCTCTGTATTTCTCTTATCACAAAGCAAACACGATTACAACTTAAGTAGCTACCCACACACACAGAGCCGGATGACACTAACAGAACGACTTGCATGTACACTAACCCATCAGCTAGCTTTACGCACGCACACATGGGTCAGCCGCTACTCTCGGCCACTAACATCACCATCTGCTATGACATCTTCCTATGCATGCACTAACACACGCCACAGTAACAAACTAACTAACCCATGCATGCATGATTATCCGATTCCCTTGCTGCCGTTTTCACCAGCCACGACCACACGCGGGGACTTGGCCATCACACGGACACTGACATGCTGCTAACTAAACTACGTACATGACCATATAACATGCAGACTCCAAAACACGCACGCCATAACGCGCGACACACGCACGCCATGACCGGACACGACGTGGTTTATTTTCCTTGCATGGACAAGAAGAGATATCTGAAGCGGATAAGCGCATGCGTGTCTAGCTAGTGGAAGACTTGACTTGCAAGCTTCCGTTGCATCCATCCTCTGAGCATGATAGCGGCTATCTCTCTCTGTGGACCGCATGCATGCTTGCTTGGCATCGTAGGAGATAGGGGAATGATGTGATCCGATGGCTGCTTCGCGTGAACTGGCACCTCGTTCAATTCAGAAGGAGGATCAACCGGTAGCGCGAGGCGACCTGACGACGGCGCATATCTTGGTCACGCCGAGGCATCGCAGCAGGAGGCAGGTGCATGACGGTTGTGAAGGCGAATGATAACATGTTGTCATTACCGTTATCCATGGTAATTCCCGGTGTCTTCTATGCCTAGCTATACTTATCAAATTCGCATCATCACTAGTATGCAGTGACTTGGCAAAAGCGAGAAATATGAAGCTGGTGTTATACTTATTTGAACAATTGACAGGGTTAAAGATTAACTTTCACAAAAGCGAATTGTTCTGTTTTGGAAGAGCCAATGAGGAACAAGAGGCTTATAGGCAATTGTTTGGGTGTGAATTGGGGACTTTACCTTTTACGTATTTAGGTATACCAATTCACTATCGTAAGCTGACAAATAGAGAATGGAAGTGTCGAGGATCGCTTTGAAAAGAAACTGAGTTGCTGGAAGGGCAAGCTCATGTCTTACGGAGGCCGATTAATTCTGATTAACTCGGTTCTCACGAGTATGCCTATGTTTCTCTTGTCGTTCTTCGAAGTCCAAGTTGGAGTTAGGAAAAGACTGGACTTCTATCGATCCCGATTCTTCTGGCAGAGCGATGAACTTAAAAGAAAGTATAGACTCGCCAAGTGGGATATTATCTGTCGACCGAAACACCAAGGGAGTCTTGGCATTGAGAACCTCGAGGTCAAGAACAAATGTCTTCTCAGCAAGTGGCTGTCGAAGTTGTCTGTCGAGACTGATGCCACTTGGGCACAGATCCTTCGTAGCAAGTATCTTCACTCCAAAACTTTGTGCCAGGTGACAGCGAGGCCGACTGACTCACCTTTTTGGAAAGAGCTTATGAGAGTCAAATTAGCCTTTTTTAATAGGACAAAGTTTATTACCGGTAATGGTGCTACCACACGATTCTGGGAGGATACTTGGCTCGGAGAGACTCCCCTTGCACTTCAATATCCGTCTTTGTATCATATTGTTCAACGACGTGATGCTTTCATTGCAACGGTACTTCAATCCATTCCCCTTAATATTCAGTTTAGGAGGACGCTAGCCGGTAATCGTTGGGAAGAGTGGCTCTATCTAGTGAGTAGACTGATGGAAGTTCAGCTATCTCAACAACCCGACAAGTTACGCTGGAAGCTTACTAGGTCCGGAGAGTTTACAGTTAAATCAATATATCTTGATGTTATCAATTCAAGCTCTATTCCTAGTTCCAAATATGTTTGGGCTGTCAAAGTTCCTTTGAAAATTAAAGTGTTTATGTGGTTTGTACATAAACAAGTCATCTTAACCAAGGACAATTTGGCAAAGCGTAACTGGACAGGACCTACTAGGCGTAGTTTCTGTGATCGGGATGAAACCATCAAACACCTTTTTCTTGATTGCCCGTTGGCAAAAGTTTTATGGCGGACGGTCCACATTGCCTTTAATATTACTCCTTTGAGTTCTGTCAGCACATTATTTGGAATGTGCCTTAACGGGATAGAGTCCGAAACAGCAAGACACATTCGCGTAGGAGTATGTGCTTTATTATGGGCAGTATGGAACTGCAGAAATGATTTAGTTTTTAACAGATCAACAAATATTCATTTTTTGCAGGTTATATTCCGAGCCACGGCGTTGATCCGTATGTGGTCGCTACTCACTCCGACGGAGGCCAGGGAGCGTTTGGTTACTGGATCTATCCGGTGGGAGATGGTAGCACGGGATATCTTCAACCAGTTTGGATGGCGGTCATGTAATAGGATAGGCAATTAGTTTACCTATCTCTCTTATGCCAGCCGGTTGTGGCTTTTTTTGGCTAGTTTTGTTATTGACCTTTTGGCTCTTTGTGAGCTTTCCTTTACTTTCGTTGGAGACTTTAAGACCTTGTTGAACCTTTTTGCTTATTTATAAAGTTGGCCGTATGCATCGTTCTGATGCAGAGGCCGGGAAGTCCCCCCTTTTCGAAAAAAAATCACTAGTATGCAGGGACACAAGAACTAAAGCAAGAATATGGTATTGGATTATTCTAAGACAAAGAAATAGAATGACGAATAAGTTGTTATCCTTTTGCCTATGGAAGCCATGCTCTTTATAAGAACTCGGGTTGTATGTAGTGCTCCGGTAGATCAATAGTTGAGAATCCTTTGTTATGAGCTTCGTCCTCTGGTAGTTCAGCAGCTACGAGATTTAAAACAAATGATGAATGTGCTCATGTGTTTTCTTTTGAAAATGTATGCTCACATTGTTCCCATGAAATATTTGGGCCTTCCACTCTTTGTTCCGCATCCTTCAATTCCTTGAAGATAAATTTGTAGCTAGACTCACTACTTGGGATGGACAAAACATCACCACCATTCCCCACGGAGCCCTTGTAAATCCATGCTCACTTCTCAAGCCATGTACCCCTCCACTCCACTCATCATCCCTCTGAGCGTCACCCACAACCTCAACAAGATTGAGCATATATTCCTATGGGCGGGAACGGACAAGGTGCCAAGTGCAAAGTTAATTTGGAGGCCGTTTGTCACCCAACCAAGCTCGGAGGCCTTGGTATCCTCAACCTTGACACTTTATCTCGAGATCTTAGGCTATGATGGCCATGGTATGAGTGGAAGGACTCCGGAAAGTTATGGGTGGGTATGGAGAACCCTTGAGATGAATCCGACCTCGACATCTTCTACGCCTCCATGAACATCATCGTGGGAAATGGTGCTCGCACACCTTTTTGGGACCTGCAATGGGTAAATGGGACCAGACCAAAGGAGATCGCCGCTTATATTTGAGGCGTCGATGAGGAAACAGTGGAAGGCTAGGGAGGCAATGAAAGATGATGCATGGGTTTGGAAAATTAAGCGGCCCCGCACTTGGACTTTGTACTTCATTCGAGAATTTGTCACCCTTTTGGCGTGCCTTCACAACACCCCAATGCATGATGATGTTGGGGACGACATTGTTTGGAAGCTCACTTCTAATGGGCAATATTCCACGGTATCCCAGTATCATGTTCAGTTATTGGGACTAATTCACACTTCCATGAAACCAACTCTTTGGAAGCCTTGGGCTCTCTTGAAAGTAAAATTCTTTGGGTGGTTTGCTATCCAAGATAGGATTTGGATCGCCGACCATTTGTCCAAGCGTGGATGGCCGAATTGCGGGCTTTGCCCTCTTTGTAAACATGAAGACGAAACCACGGCTCATCTCCACTACAAGTGTCGCTACATCTTGAGAATTTGGGGATGCTAAAGGATTGGCTCTAACTTTACATCACTCACACTGACACGTGCGCCACTGAGAGGTCGGTCATGGATTGTTGGATTGCGATGTTAGATACCCACATGCCACACCGTAAGACAATGACATCGATCACCATGCTCATCTCTTGAACCATTGGAACCAAAAAAAAGCGAGAGTCTTTTGTCACAAGTCTACCCCACCCTACGTCATTTTTGACATGATTAAGAATGAATCGAAGCTTTGGAAGATCGCGCGCGTGAAGCATTTGGGTAAAATCAAGACGGCAGGGTAATGGTTTTGTAATAATGTAGACTTTGTAATACCACTCTAACTCCTTAATGAATGGATGAGGCAAATCTTTTGCCACTGTTTTGAAAAAAACATTGATCTCCCAGTTTGTGCATCAAGATGATGTACGTAGCCAACACACATTAATTCGTACAAAGTTCATGAAAATCAAATCCCAGCCACTAACCTTCCGTTCTCAGAGATAAAGCAAGCTAAGGGAAAGCCAACGACGTCGCCTAGTAAATTAGCATGTGATGGTTGGTTGCGACAGTGCTCGGGACAAAAAGTCAGTTTTTTTTCATGCTAATTGAAGGATTCCATTTGCATTTCGGCAGTGTACACTGGTAGAAAAAAGGCCTTTAGTCTCGGTTCGCAAAGGCCTTTAGTCCCGGCTGTGCAACCGGGACTAAATATGCGCGACTAAAGACCCCCCCTTTAGTCGCGCCTCTTACGAACCGCGACTAAAGGCTTTAGTCCCGGTTCTTGTGGCTGACCGGGACTAAAGGCCCGTCCTTTAGTCCCGGTTCTCGTGGCTAACCGGGACTAAAGGCCTCCTCCGCAGGTTTAAACCTGGTTTTTTGCGATTTTTTTTTATTTTTTTTATTTTCAAATATCTGAATTATTTTAACCTCTAATCTCCACCCCTCATCACTGCTCAATTTATCCTCTAATCTCTAATCACCACTCATCATTCCAAATCATCTAACTTCCCGGACGGTCACCCATCCTCTCACTACTCCAGCCTGAGCACGCTTAACTTCCGGGTTCTATTCTCCCTCGTTTCCAAGTCTGCACTTGTTGTTTTCCTGACAATAGTAGGATGTCAATTCTATTAACCTTCAGGAATTTAGCTTGAGCATGAAGTGACACATTTCACTGTTTGAGTTTGAAGCTATTGTTTTAAAAAACAATAATTATTTAGTAACACTAATATTTCTGGAATAATTAGTTTGACCATTGTTTGACCACAGTTTGACCAGATTTGACCAAAATTAAAAAAAAATGAAATATTTATTTAGTAACACTAATATTCTAGAATAATTAGTTTGACCATTGTTTGACCACAGTTTGACCACAATTTGAAATTTTTTGAATTTTTTTGCCTCTCCAAATCTTAAAAGCCCCGTATCTTTTTTCTGTTAGGTTTTTGAGGATTTTGAAAATGTTTAACGGGGTTCCCCCGGTTAAATTCGGATGTAACTTTTCGAGTAGATGATTTTTCATATAAAAAACTTTTTCATCCGAGTTCATACGCAAAAGTTATGCCCATTTTAAGAATTTCTAGAGAGATTTTGCAAATAAAGTCGAAATTCATATTTGTTAATTTTCCCAACAACTAGACCACATATCACATGGGAAACTTATTTTATTTTATTTTTTTGACATTTCCATCATTTTCTGTTGTTTTTTCTAAAACTGAAAAGGCAATCCACGGGGGGGGGGGGTAGAGTTTAAAAATGAGGCCTCAAATCCCTTTAGTCGCGGTTGGCCAGACCAACCGGGACTAAAGGTCTAACCTTTAGTCCCGGTTGGTCTGGCCAACCGCGACTAAAGGTTCGGGCCATTAGTCGCGGTTGGCCAGACCAACCGGGACTAAAGGTCTAACCTTTAGTCCCGGTTGGCCTGGCCAACCGCGACTAAAGCCTTTCGGGCCAGCCTGAGGACCTTTAGTCCCGGTTGGCCAGGCCAACCGGGACTAAAGCCCCTCCCGTCCGCCAGCGCGCGCTGGGCCCAGATAGTTGGTCGCGGGTCTCCTCCCGAACCGCGACTAAAGACCCCTTTGGTCGCGGTTCGATTATTTTGGGGACTAATGGGGGCGTATGGAAGGCCAACCGGGACTAAAGCCCCTCCCGTCCGCCAGCGCGCGCTGGGCCCAGATAGTTGGTCGCGGGTCTCCTCCCGAACCGCGACTAAAGACCCCTTTGGTCGCGGTTCGATTATTTTGGGGACTAATGGGGGCGTATGGAAGCCTCTTTTTCTACTAGTGGTACACCCTCCTGTTTGTAGCTCATAAGGCGATTAGCCAGAGCAGCGTAGGTAGCTAGGTTCAAATGTTAGCATTGCTGCTAAAATTCATTGAACGGGAGAAGAAGAAGGTTGGTCCAGTTTATGAGGAAAACCGAACCCAAAAACCGTACTGTTAGAAATATATTTGGGATATTTGTATTTGGTAGTCTAGGATTTGTAATCCGTCTCCTACCTTATCTCCAGAAGAGGCGTCTTGCCCTCCAAGTCTTGTACTCAATATATACTCGCCCTCGAGGCTCAATAATACATCCACCATATTCCGCCACAATCCCCCTCTCTACCTTCTAACATGGTATCAGCCTAACCGATCCAAACCCTAGTCGCGCCGTTGCTTCCGCTCCGCGCCGCCCCCGGGGCGGTCGGCCTCCATAACCGCCGCCGGGGGCCGCGCCGCCCGTACCTAGGGTTCGTCCGTCGGCCGTGTGGGCCGGCTGCCCTCGAGAGTCTTTTTTCCCGATCCTTTGATCTGGGTTTTCTCTTTCTCGCCGGTCGCTTTGATCGGCGTCTTCTTTTTGGTTTTCCGATCTATTCTTGATCGGTTTGCGTCGCCCACCGCCGCCGTCGACCCCGAGCGCCTCTACTCCGACCCTGGCACGACCAGCCGGCCTCTCCTCCGACCCGGCTGCCACGCGCGCCGAGACGGCCCGTCAGGGCCAGCCACCGTCCGCGCGTCGGTCCGCCCGTCGCCCTGCGTCGGCCGTCACCGCCCTGCTTCGACCGGGACACCTGCATCGCGCCGACCCGGCGGCCTCGCGCCATGCGACGGCCAATCATAGCCGTCGCTCGCGCGCCGTCCCGCCCATCGATCCACATCACCCGCCTCCGCCGCGTCTGCACGACGGCCCGGTACCTCGCCGGCCTCGTCCTCGGCTGCGTCGGGACAGCTGCGTCAGGCTCATTGGCTGCCTCAACTCAAGCGCCGCTGCTCCGTTGGTCACTCGGGCCTCGCTGCCCGGGCGCCGGCGTTGCTTTGGCAGCCCGGGTGCCGGTGCTGACAAGCTCGTCCGCACGACGTCCCACGCCGTCCGTCGTGGCCAGCTTCATCTCGGACTCCGCCGCCACCACGTCTCCACCGAGCGGCGTCCCCGACCTCGCGCGCGATCGGCTTGATCATCCGCTCGCCGCCGCGATCCGCCTCATCTACGCCGCGCGACCGACTTGGCCCGTCGGTTACGCGCGCCTCCGCAGGTCCCGTGAAGATCGTCCCCGAGTTCAGCGCGCCTCTCCACCGATCAAGCATCGGGCTGTCGCTGCGTCGCCCCGTCGGGCCGCAGCGCCGCCGCCCCGTGGTTCTCCTCGCGGCTGCATCGACTCGCGTGTCAACGTTGCGTGGCCCCTTCGGGCCGTAGTGTCGCGATACGCGGTCCCCGCCGCCGCCCCGAGGTCGTCCCCGCGGTTGCACCGACTCGCGAACCGCCGTTGCGTCGCCCCTTCGGGCCGCAGCGTCGCGGCCCGCGGTCCCGGCCGCCGCCCCGAGGTCTTCCCGCCGTCGCCCCGACCCGCCTACCGCCGCTGCGTCGCCCCTTGGGCCATAGCACCGCGGCCCGCGGTCTACTCCACCGTCATCGTGTGTCGACCTCCCGTGGTATGCACCGCGCCGTCTCCCTTGGCGCGGAAACGCCACCGTCCGTGCCGGTCTTCGTCACGCTGTCAGGGTTCTTCGCCTACTTCGAGCACCGCCGCCGCACTCCTAACCTAGCCGCCGCCGCCGCCGCCGCTCTTCTTTGGTCGCCGCCGCGGCTACCTCCGTAGCTGCCGCCGCCGCCCGTCCACCCCACTTCGTCTTCGTCCAGCACTAGCTCGTCGCCAGCATCGCCGTCATCTACCCCGACCGCTTCATCTACTCCGACAACCGTGGGCGACATTGGCCCCGCGCCGATTGGCGCCGCAACCGTCGTCGAGTCCTTCTCTGCTGGCCTCTTCGACCTCTTCGACATGGCGTATTGCTCGTGCAGGTCCCAGTCTACGCATGCCCGGTGCTGGCACCACCGCCGCATGCCTTCGTCCACGACGTGTCCCTTGGCCTGGCAAGCCTGGTGCGGCGCTTCGTCAACTTCGTCTTCGACTGTCTACGCATGCCCGGTGCTGGCAACACCGACGCGTGCCTTCGTCTACGATGTGTCCCTGGGGTTGGCAAACCCGGCGCGACGCGTCGTCAACACCATTCTCCTTCCTGGCGCATCACTTCTTCGACACCACTGCGTCCATGACTTACTCGGCGCTGCGGCTCCATGGCGACTCCCTCGACACCGGTTACCCCAACTCGACATCGACCACGGCGTTCTTCGCACGGCTACCTCGACCACGGCTACACCACCCTACGCTCTCGGCTACATCGACATCGGCACAAAGGGCTATCATCCGCTTGAGCAACTCGTCGGCTTCCTCTACAGTCAATGGGTCCGCGACGCGACACCGTCCACGACGCTCCCGCTAGGACTGCAGGGGGATGTCAGTCCGTCGGCTGCTATTCTCTCCAGTCTGACCGTCCGCGACGCTCTTGTTGTTCGCAACGCTACCGCTACGACTGCGGGCGGATGTTAGAGATATATTTGGGATACTTGTATTTGGTAGTCTAGGATTTGTAATCCGTCTCCTACCTTATCTCCAGGAGAGGCGTCTTGCCCTCCAAGTCTTGTACTCAATATATACTCGCCCTCGAGGCTCAATAATACATCCATCATATTCCGCAACAATCCCCCTCTCTCCCTTCTAACACGTACAAACGGTGCCTTTCGGCAACCAACACACACATCCTCACAAATCACGGGTCCCTCTGACCGGATTCACCTCCAAGACGATGCCCCAAGAGGGAACGCGATGCCGGATAGCGCCACCATCGTCCGATCTAAAATAGATCAAGGGTTCCCCCGAAGCACGGCGGGAAAGACAAGGTGGGAGCATCTACATCGATGCCTCTAACGTGGGAACGACGCCGAATAGTGCCGCCATCGACGACTCTGGCCACAACCGAAGTACGACTTCCGTCGTCCGTCACACCTACATTGTTCGAGCCCATGATCTGATCATCCTACACACCAAACCTCTACCCCTGCCTCCACGGCAAACCGCACATCCCGACAAGCTCGACATGCTTCCAAACTTGCATCCGCATCACCCAGTGGACGGAGGATGCAACCCACAGCGGCGCCATTCTTCTCCCATCGGAAGCACTACTAGGAAAAGGGCTATAGATGGAATGGCCACTAATGGCGCACCAGACACGTGGTGCGCCATTAGTGTGAAAGACACTAATGGCGCACCAGCCACACGGTGCGCCATTAGTAACAATTTTTTTATTTTTCCAAACATACTAATGGCGCACCAGGGCACAGTGCGCCATTACTAGTTCTAACTAGTAATGGCGCACCAGCCAGATAGTGCGCCACTACTAATTTTTTTTATTTTTTATTCTTTTGCAAAACTACTAATGGCGCACCAGGGAACAGTGCGCCATTACTAGTTTGCACCAGGGAACAGTGCGCCATTACTAGTTTAAACTAGTAATGGCGCACTGTTCCCTGGTGCGCCATTAGTGTTTTTTTTTGCAAAACTACTAATGGCGCACCACCAGCAGGTGCGCCATTAGTAACCAGGGTTACTAATGGCGCATTAGATGGTGGTGCGCCATTAGTAACCTGGGACGAGCTAGATATTTTGGACAGCCACACCTACCCACTCACTTTCCCCACTTCATTCTCTCCACCTCCTACTCCAAGCTTGTCTCGGCTGCCTCCTCCTCCTCACCTCATTTGCACCATAAATTCATCCAAATTAAGTGGTTAAATTACCTCTTTTTGATAGGTAAGTAAGGGGGAAGCTATATTTATGTTGTTCTCCCTCTCGAACAACGTGCACATGCACTTTTTATGGCCTAGCTAGATCTATGTATGTTTGTGGTGTTGCATCTTTGTTTGTGTTTGCAGGTACCGGTATTTGAAATGCGATAGTTGCCAATATTTTGCCGGAATGTTGATTCATTTCCGTTTCGGCGAGAATTTTGGCACTATGCATTCTTTTTGGTCCTATTTTTAGGGAAAGTCATGCCAAATTTTTTCTTGGTTCTAAAATATCGTTTTGCTCTACCCCGCAGGCGACCATGGTCCGCATGATGACCGAAGGCATCGTGAATAGGTTTTTGAGCTCCGCGAAGGCCGAGATGCTTGAAAAGAACGAGACGGAGATAAGATGTCCGTGTCGAAGATGCAAGCTGAAGAGCCTTATTGCGGACCCGGATTCCGGGCAGGTGTGGGACCACCTGCTCTTGCGTGGTTTCATGGATGGCTATCGGTGGCAAGGTGATGAAGATGACTATGAATTCGTCCATGGGGGTCGGGCAAGAAATGAGGATGGGCAGCAAGCCAACCACCGCGGCTCGGGTGGGCGAGAAGACAAAGAATCTCCAGGACATGATCACGACGGTGATGCTGTACGCAGTCATCATGTAGACGATGCCGGACATGAGGATGAGGAAGATGCGGGAGCAGACGAAGGGCATGATCATGAAGATGAAGATGCCGGCGGAACAGACGACGATGGACCATCGATGGGCTGGGTGCAGGACCCTCATATTCAAGAGCTGCTTCTCAAGCAGACGGATAACGCAAGAGCTGCCGCCCGAGAGAAAGCCAAGCTGGATCAACTGGAGATAGACGCGGTTACTCCATTGTATGAAGGATGCAGGCCCGAGGATACCCGCCTGAAAGTAACGCTCATGGCTCTGGAGATGAAGGTAAAACACAAAATGACCGACGCATGCTTCGACGAGAACATGTCATTCTGGCACGAACGTCTTCCCAAGGGGAACAAGTGCCCGACCAGTTTCGAGGAGGCGAAGAAAATCATGTGTCCTCTGGATTTACCGCACGTGAAATACCATGTGTGCATGAACAATTGCATCATTTATCGGGACGAGCACACGGAGTCTACCATATGTCCGGTGTGCGGCGTCACTCGATACAAGAAGAGGAAGAAAGCTCCTCGAAAAGTGGTGTGGTACTTTCCGATCACTCCTCGTCTGCAGCGGTATTTCGCGGACCCTAAGGTAGCAAAGCTCCTGCGTTGGCACGCGGATAGGGAGGAGAAGAAGAGAGAAGATGACGCAAATGATCCGGAGATAAATAAAAAAAGACAAGATGCTGAGTCACCCTAAGGATGGGAGCCAGTGGCAAGCGTTGAACTTCGAACAACCAGAATTTGGGAAGGATCCAAGGAACATCGTGCTGGGCGCGAGCACCGATGGAGTCAATCCGTTTGGCAGCCAGAGAAGCACACATAGCACCTGGCTTGTGTTTGTGTGGATGTACAACCTTCCCCCCTGGTTGTGCATGAAGAGGAAGTACATTCACATGAGTATGCTAATTGAAGGGCCGAAACAACCAGGGAACGACATCAATCTGTATTTGTGGCTGCTGAAAGAGGAGCTAGACACGCTGTGGAAAACGCCAGCCAATACGTGGGACGCCGCAGAGAAAGAATATTTCCCTATGAGAGCCGCACTGCTCACGACGGTGCACGACTATCTCGGTTACGGATATCTCGCGGGGCAGGTGGTCCACGGATTTTCTGGATGCGTCAGGTGCATGGATGACACAACGTATCGCCAGCTAGATAGAGATCCCGGGTCTTCGAAAACCATGTTCATGGGACATCGAAGGTGGCTTCGCGACGATGACCCGTGGAGGAAACGCAAGGATCTGTTCGATGGTGAAACCGAACCCCGAAGACGCCCGCGTACGAGGAGCGGCGAGGAAATAGACGAGCTGTTGAAAAATTGGAAAGATTGCCCACTGCCGGGAAAGAAGCAAAAGGCGCCAGAGCCAGGAAAGAAGCGAAAGGCGCCAGAGCCACTGCTGAAGGTATGGAAAACGAGGTCTGTTTTCTGGGACTTGCCGTACTGGAAGATCCACCGTGTGCCTCACAGCCTTGATGTCATGCGTATCACGAAGAACGTGTGCGAGAGTCTGCTTGGTACCCTGCTCAACATGCCAGAGAGGACCAAAGATGGGCCGAAAGCAAGGGCAGACTTGAAATCAATGGGCATCAGGGAGGAGCTTCACGCTAATGATGATGAGGCGAAGCAGGACACGAAAAGTCGTCGCAAAGGCAAAAAGGCCAAGAAGACCAGAAATGACTTCCCTCTCGCACTATTAGAAAAAGGCTTACTAGTGGCGCACCAGTTTTGCCTACTAATGGCGCACTACTGGTGCGCCACTAGCACCACGTCACTAGTATTTTTTACTAATGGCGCACCACTAGTGCGCCATTAGTATCTGGTATACTAATGGCGCACCAGGCAGTGCGCCATTAGTATAGGCCACGGTGCGCCATTAGTAAGCCTCCCAGGGGGCCATATTTACCCATGTGCCTAGCCATACTAATGGCGCACCGCATGGTGATGCGCCATTAGTATCCTTTGGCATACTAATGGCGCACTGCGGGGTGATGCGCCATTAGTATCCTTTGGCATACTAATGGTGCACTGATGTGTGATGCGCAATTAGTATGTATATTAGGGATTTTTTTCTTTTCTGATTTTTGCACAGATTACAAAATATATTATTGGACAGAATATAAGCAGCACCACACAGCAACAGCAGATTCATCGAATACAATAGAAGATTAGTCTCCGAATACAATTCATCATATTAGTCTCCGAATTCAAAAGACCGAACAAAGATAGAACATTACAAGTCTCGAGACCGCGAGTAGCGAGTTTGTCGAAAGTAATACTAATCCTAACAAGTCCTACTAATCATCATCATACAACTTCTACTAGTTATTAATAACAAGTCATACGATCATCATCCTGATAGTCATCCAACCAACCCTACTTAATTGTTCTTAGCACATGATCATCAATATTAGGCAGGACCTAAATACCCTATTTAAGGTAAAATAGCATAAAACAATATAGACCCTGACTCTCCATTATGGAGAATGGAGATCATCCTGTCTCCAATTCTTGCGCGGCGCTTCCTTTTGCTTCCAAGAACCTCCTTACGACTGTCCATACATTTTTTCCATTCTCTGATTAGCATGTCTCCACTTCTTCTAGAAATCCGGTATGGACAGTTGAGATTCGTAGGATGACTTGGATATAAGTTGAAAACACGAAGGCTGCCATTCTGATACATCAAATGAGGCACACAGTCCTCAGGGATTCTCTGTTGAAAAACATAGTAATAACTTCATAGTTAGCAATGATGTACTAGTTTTAGAAGTATGCAAAAGATGCACGGATGTCGTAATAGTAAAAAATCTTACCAGGGTATCTCCATGGTAGTTACCGTAGTTCAACACGTGCAGTATTGGCACGTATTGACCATAATGTTGAGGAGTTTGATTGTAGATATTGTAATTCTCAAGATCAGTACAAAATCCGACCAGATGATTTTTCTCCTGATAAGTTAACTCGGAGCCATCGGTGTAGTGGGTTTTGTCTACCATGTTCCGCACATTTTTTGAACAATCAAAATAAGTTGTCAATGGAAATAAGTTGTCAACTATTTTGAAATAAACAATATAAATTAGTTAATAATTAACTATGTTTGAAAAACTCACATAGCGGTAGAACTGGAGGCGTATCAACAAGGACCCAAATGTCCATATTGTCATGGTCGGTGTCAGGATCACCAAGATCCATGGTGACAAGCATACCCTCATCAAAACCATACATCTTGCAAAATGCTTCCCAATTTTTGCAACCAAAATGGGTTACGCTCTCAGCATTATACAGATTTACTTCAAAATCCAAATCATGATGTGTCCTTAGGTAAATTTTCTTCGTTTCAAAATTTTCATGATCTTCAAAATCCATCCTCTCCAAGACATAGCGTCTTGCATGGCATGGGATAAACTATACTCAAATTGTAAAAGATGAAATTACACGTTGAAATAGTTGAAGTCATGCTTAATTATGAAAAAAACACTTGTCGTCGTTGCATACCGTTTCAACTTCGAAGGTCTCCTCGAGCTTAATGCTGAAGCGCCGATCATCGTCCAGGTGAGGCCTGTCGCACAGACCTCGACCGTCGTGGCACCAGTCGCACTCCCCTGGGAGACTTTCGTCGTCCGATGACGACATTTCCTATGTTCATAATACAAAACTACATCATCTCTATTGGGTCCAATAAGATAATCCACAGTGTGGTGAAAACACGCCCTTCGAACTGGTTTGAGCAATTGGTGAATGGAGATGGTCTAAGATTTTCAGTAGTAAGAAGTGAAGTCGTAATTTTGAGAGCAAATGGTTAGGATGAGTGGTTCCTACTTAATTAAGTACTAAGACCCCGACCCATGCATTAGTCACAAGTACCCCATATGTCCCATTTCATGGAAAAGTCATGCTAAAATTCATGGAAAATTTCAGCATCACCTTTGCTGAAAATAGGACATATGGAGTACCCGAATTTGCCGGAACGGAAGTTAATCGACATTCCAGCAAACTCAAGGGCCTCTCGGGGTACAGCAGCAGCATCACAAGTTGACAAAATTTCAGTATTACAGACTTGCTATCAGCATCACAAGTAGTACCAATGGAAGTGGAGCATTACTACTCTACAGAAAGATAACGCAATGTAACAAAAGTGTAACTCTATCTATCTACAATGAGTGGAAATGGCCAAGCCTAAACAACTTACTACTCGATTGATTAAGCATGTGGATTTGTCAATGATTAATATGATATAAGTGTAACTCTGAAATGAAAGACCATATAGATAAAACAATGCAACAGAAATGAAAGACCATGTGGATTTTCTCAGAACTTTAAGCGCAAATGTCAAGAGCACAGAGTACACATTCTCAAAGAGAAGTTCAGTTCTGCAATCGACAAACGAGACACTTTAATTTTTATCAAGGAAGGGTTTACCCCTCCAATTTCCATTAAGAGAAACCAACAGCAAACTACAAGAACCAGTTATCTTACAAAGAGAAAACCAAAAGCTACTTACTACAGGAGCTTATGTCTGGACCTGATGACAACACTGCTTATGGACCCTTATAACTTGGTGCACTTGCATTCAGTCACCACCACCAAATCCTAGTGCAGCTGTGGTTCTAAAATCCTAGTGCACTTGCACTTGGTGCACTTGGAGAACATGATTGGGCATTCTGAAACATAATTGCTCTAGTGCAGCTGTTTTTCCAATTGAGGTGTGCCCTATGGTCTTATACATAAGCCAAACAAACTAATTAGGGTTCAGCAGCAAGCAGCTGCACAACTGCATCACTCCCTGTCTCCCTCCCTTCAGATACTGCGGCTCAAAAGTCAAGTAAACTGAAGATTAATCTAACAAGCCTGACAGTAGCTAACTGTACCTAACTGTTGCTAACTGTACCTAACTGAATTTTTTGACAGTAGCTAACTGTATTTAGTAATTTTTCTGTAACAGTCTTGCCCCTATTTGAAGGACAAGCAAATAGATACCTAAAATCCACTAGTATTGCCTCTAAAAAAGCCTAACTGGATTTTTCTGTAACTGTACCTAACTGAATTTTTCTGTACCTAACTGAACTGTAAGGAGTTAACTGAAATTCACTAGTATTGCCTCTAAAAAAGCCTAAAGTCCACTATTATCTACTTTAGGCACAATCATACACAATTCTGACTGTACTATAACAATTGTACTCTATCAAAATGTTGAAATTTTGACATTCGGAGGGTCACCTGCGTGGTGGTGCCCTGCACAGCGGTCGTTGAGCTCGCGCGGTGTGGTGAGCTCGCCGGAGATGGACGGGCCCTGCACAGCGGTCGAGACTCAGAGCAGAGGTTGAGGGCAAGAGGAAGAAGAAGAAGAAGGAAGTGGAGGGGAGGGGCTCACCTGCAGTCGAGGGCGTACACGGCGCCGGCCGGCTGCAGTGGTGGGGGTGCGGGGGCGCGGGGCGGCGGGGGTGGAGTGCGGCGGGGGAGAATCATGCCGGCGACTGGGTCGTTGCGGTCGCCACTCCTTGTCGCCACCGAGCTCACGCCGGGGGGGTGAAGAAGAGGAAGATGGCGGCGGTCCTCCTGGGCAGGCCGCGCGGTGTTGGACGGCGAGCACGAGGTTGACGCAGGTGGGGCCGCGGGGGGAGGGGGACGGCGAGGGCGCGGGCGCGGGCGGAGGGGCGGTTGGGCGGGAGGACGTCGAGGGCGCGGGCGCGGGCGGAGGGGGGACGGCGAGGGAGGCGGCGCTCGGCTCGGGGGAGGGGGCGTTGGGGGCGGTGGTGGTCGGGTGCGGCGGGGGCAGCTTAGTGTGGGGGGAAGCTTACTAATAGCGCACCACGAAGCGGTGCGCCATTAGAATGTTTTTTTTACATAGCAATGGCGCACCAGCCAGAGGTGCGCCATTAGTAATATTTTATTATTATTATTTTTTGTTGCATCTAATAATTTTTTAGAAAATGAATATGAATATGAAACAGTAATAATTTTTTATAAAAACAGTAATAATATTTATGAATATGAAAAAAATCATCAAATTTATTATTTGAAAATATAATCAAATTTGTTTTTTTTGGCAATTTTAGTTGCATTCATTAGTAGTTTTGCAAAAAAAAAGACACTAATGGCACACCAGGGAACAGTGCGCCATTACTAGTTTAAACTAGTAATGGCGCACTGTTCACCGGTGCCATTAGTAGTTTTGCAAAAAAATAAAATATAAAAAAATATAGTAGTGGCGCACTATGTGGCTCGTGCGCCATTACTAGTTAGAACTAGTAATGGCGCACCGTGTGTCTGGTGCGCCATTAGTGTCTTTCACACTAATGGCGCGCCAGCACATGGTGCGCCACTGCTATATAGCAATGGCGCACCACATGTCTGGTGCGCCATTAGTGGCCATTCCATCTATAGCCCATTTCCTAGTAGTGCCGCGTGCTTCACTCTAAGTCAGGAGGAGATCGATCAGTTTTTCACCTGCCTCGTAGGAGTAAAACTTCCTTACGGTTACGCGGGGAAGATAAGCAGATACATAGACTTAGCGAAGCAGAAGTTCAGCGGGATGAAGTCTCACGACTGTCACGTGCTGATGATGCAGATACTTCCAGTTGCAATCCGTGGGATCATGGACGCGCACGTCCGTGAAACGCTATTTGGCCTATGCAACTTTTTCGACGTCATCTCTCGGAAGTCGGTTGGCGTGAGGCAACTCAGAAGGCTACAGGAAGAGATCGTGGTGATACTATGCGAGCTTGAGATGTACTTCCCTCCTGCATGCTTCGACGTTATGGTGCATCTGCTGGTCCATATCGTGGAGGATATCATCCAACTCGGGCCGACGTTCCTGCACAGCATGATGCCGTTCGAAAGGATGAATGGTGTCATCAAAGGATACCTTCACAACATGTCACGTCCAGAGGGAAGCATAGCCAGGGGCTTTCTGACCGAAGAGTGCATCTCCTACTGCACGATCTAGGCATCGAGAACCCCGTTGGTCTGCCCGTCAACAGGCACCTCGGCAGGCTCGCTGGATGGGGTCACCGTGAGGGTCGCCGCGAAATGCATGTCGACTTCGATGGTCGAGTCGCCGACTTTGAAAGAGCAAACCTAGTCGCGCTACAACACATAGACATGGTCGATCCTTGGGTGGTACAACACAAAACGTTTATTGAGAAGACGTACAATGACCGAGGCCAACAGAGGACAGACGGAGATATAATCAAAGAGCACAACTCATGTTTCACGCGTTGGTTCAAGCAGAAGCTTCTATCGTACCCTTTCCATGAGGATTCTTCCGCGGAAGAACAACTCATATTCGCCTTGTCACAGGACGCCGAGCACAACCTGATGACATATGAGGCGTACGATATCAACGGCTACACATTCTACACCGAGGACAAGGACATGAAGAGCGATGGTTATCAGAACTCCGGGGTAATGATGGAATCCTACACCGGTAACGACAAGGACAGATACTACGGAAGGATCGAGGAGATCTGGGAGCTGAGCTACGCAGGAGAGAAGGTCCCGATGTTCCGTGTCAGATGGGCCAAGAGCATCATAAAAGAAGACCGGTATGTCACCACCATGGTTATACCCGAAGCCAAATCCAAGACCGCAGGCGCGAACGTCACCGCGAAAAATGAGCCATGGGTACTGGCTTCCCAAGTGGACCAATGCTTCTTCATTACCGACCCGTCAAAGCCCAGTCATGTTGTCGTGAGGAGAGGCAAAAGGAAGATCATCGGAATGGATGGAGTTGCCAATGAGCAAGACTTCGACAAGTACGGCGACCCGAAGATGGAACATGACGACGACGATGAAGTATCATCATACACCACAAGACGAAGCAGGACCACCCTACCTAAAGGACGTCCGTTCAAGAGAAGAACTCCATTTACGAAAAATAAGGGCAAGAAGATTGTGAACAGATAGCTAGCTAACAACTCCATTTCTCGATTGTATTTCGACATATTGAAATGATATTTCTTCTGTTCTAGTGTCCTCATGAATATTTATTTATGTTTATTATTAATATTTTTTGAACTCATGAATATTTTTAAATTTCATGGGCACTTTTTGAATTCATGAATATTTTTTAAATTTGATGATATTTTTTCATATTCATGAGGTCGACACTCGATCTCGATCCCCCTCCATCTCGATCGCTATCCCCCCTCGCCAGATCCCCCTCGCCGCCGAGCACCCCCCACCCTCCCCGCCGAGCACCCCCCACCCTCCCCCGCTCCACCGCCGCCGCCGACCCCCCGCACCCTCCCCGGCCCGCTCCACCTTCACAAATGAATGCAACTAAAATTGCAAAAAAAAATTGATTATATTTTCAAATAATAAATTTGATGATTTTTTTCATATTCATAAATATTATTACTGTTTTTATAAAAAATTATTACTGTTTCATATTCATATTCATTTTCTAAAAAATTATTACATGCAACAAAAAATAATAATAATAAAAGTTTACTAATGGCGCACCTCTAGCTGGTGCGCCATTGCTACATAAAAAAAGTTTACTAATGGCGCACCAATCGTGGGTGCGCCATTGCTATATAAAAAAAATTCTAATGGCGCACCGCTTCGTGGTGCGCCATTAGAATGTTTCCCCCCTATAGCTAATTCCTCCCTCTCCCTCGCCAGTTCCCCTTCGTCCCTCTCCCTCGCCAAGATCTACCCGCGCCGCCGCCCCCGCGCCCCGCCGCTCCTTCGCCGCCCCGCCCCAGCACGTACGTCCCCTCCCTCCCTTCCTCCATTCCCCGACCCACTGCGCCGCCTCCTCGACGCGCCGCCTCCTCGACGCGCCGCTGCCCGCAGCCTCCTCGATGTCGGTGTTCTCCTACGGCAGCCTGCCGTTCTCCCATAGGTGATTCCTCCCCTCTCCTCCCCTCCCCCCTTCCCCCTAGGTTTTCTTGCCTCCTCCCACCATGGCTACCTCCGGCGAGCACGACGCTGCACCGACGCCGACCTAGCTCCCGGGCTCCGCCGCCCCCACCCACCCCCTCCCTCGCCTTCGCCGCACCCACCCACCCCCTCCCTCGCCTTCGCCGCACCCACCCACCCCCTCCCTCGCCTTCGCTTCCCGTCGCCCTCTCCCCCAGAGCCCAGAAAGCCTCGCCGCTGTCGCCCCGTCTCCTCCCACCTGCCGCCAGACCGCAACCGCCGCCGCAGCCATCCAAGGTTTTCTGCTTGATTTTAGTTATCAGCATACTTGTAGTTAGGGATCCCCTCCTGTTATATTTTTGATGAGATGCTTAAGGCAGCTAGTGAGTTCTGTTGTTATCAATCTTAAGGTAGCTAGTTTCTGTAAATCTAGTCTGAAACTAGTAGAGCTCTTGGTGATTTGCAAATTCAGTTTAAATAAAAATTTGGTACATGACTACTGATCATGTATGAAAGATGTTGCTACTGGATGAGCACAAGAATTACTATTATATTGCTTGTTTTTTATTTGATGATTCTTAAATTGTTTTCTGAAGATTGCTGAAGAGCACAACTTTCTGATCTTTAAAGACTGCAAATTCACTGACATTGGGAACACAGTAACTACGCAATAGGAAGGGTGAGAGCAGAGTAAAAATAAACCACCTATTAAGTTTGTTTATTTTATATTTACTGGCATAAGATAACGAGGGCTTGATGTATGGAGGGTGAACAACCTTCAGGTCCCGGGAATCTACTCAAGGCTGCAGACACTTCTTGTCTCACTTCTTTTATCATCGGTATAATATTCATATTAAGGAGTTTCTATAAGTTCATTGTTCGTACCTGCAAATTTAAAATGAAAGCACAATCAATCCATATTAAAGACTTTAGGTTGGTTTTGTTTTGAAGGTTCTTACTAGGTTTCTTCTTGGCTGCAATTCCCTGGTATATTGGTGCTTTTCTTCTATTCTTTGTTGCTTTGGATCACCAGGAGAAGCCTCGATTGATTGCCTACACAGTTGCTGTAAGTACTCCATTTTCTAAAGCTTATCACATAGTACTAGCATTTTCTTCCAGTGCGAAAGAAAAGGGTTGTTGTTTGTCTTTTGTATAAAATGAACTGAAAACACATAGATACTTATTAATGTTTCCTAACACGAATACTTCCTATAAAGTTAATTTTATAAAGATGTGTGATCTTTGTTTCTGAGACTGAAAGTGCTTCTATCTCAAAAAAAGAAGAAGCAAAAAATTAAAAGTGCTCATTCTAGTGGCAGGCACAGCTCCTGTCACTTGTGACCATTGCTGCTGGGAGCTTGATGGCATCTTGCCGCACGCCCTTCCCTTTTAATGCAGCTCCTTAGAGATCTACACCACCTTGTATACTATTCAGAGAAATGTATAACACTTATGTACCCAAATTGTATTTGTTTTCTGTGTACCCAAATATGTACCACCTTGTATACACCACCTTGTATAGAGGTACCCAAATTGTATAGAGGTACCCAAATATGTACCCAAATTTTTTGATGGTTTTTGTTTTCTGTGTTACTGACAAAAATGCATTTTCTGAATTTTTCCTGTAAAAAACTGTATGTGCAATCTCCAGAACAATTATGCTTATGCTGAGAACTTCATGTATGTGAAAACTGCCATAGGTGTTGTGTTGTGTGATTCTTCATGCTTATGTGAAAACTGTATGTGCAATCTCCAAATGTGAAAACTGTATGTGCTGTCATAGGTGATGTGCTGTCAAAAACTGTATGTGCAATCTCCAGAACAATTATGCTTATGTGAAAACTGTATGTGCAATCTCCAAATGTATCATCATAATGTAGGTGCTGTGTTGTGTGATTCTTCATGCTGAGAACTTCAGCTTTTTCAACTTGCTGCTGTATCATCATAATCTAGGACTTGTGATGCTGCTGTTGTACCCCGAGAGGCCCTTGAGTTTGCCGGAATGTCGATTAACTTCCGTTCCGGCAAATTCGGGTACTCCATATGTCCTATTTTCAGCAAAGGTCATGCTGAAATTTTCCGTGAATTTTAGCATGACTTTGCTAAAAATAGGACATATGGGGTACTTGCGACTAATGCATGGGCCGGGGTATCTTAGTACTTAATTAAGTAGGATCAACTGCCCCTTTATTCTTGCTGCATTAAACCATAGGTGGCAATAGAGCCAAGTGATTAGGCCCAACTTAAAATTCTCCTTCCCAGCTTAGCTTTTAGGGTGCGTCGGTGTCGATGAGAACCTAAATGATGTACGCTTAGGCTTTTAGGGTGCCTCGGCGTCGACAAACCCTAAATGATAAAATCTTAGCTTTTAGGATGCCTCGGTGTCGACAAACCCTAAATGATGAGACCATGATCTTGTTCCTTGACAATAACCAACTTTTTGACCAAACTTTTTTCCTATTTAGAGCGAAACATGGCCCACAACGATGAGGCCGGCGGTTCGGGCGGCAAGCAATTCTGGAGCTATCCCAGGAGATGGAGGAAGAACCTCACCGCTATGAGGACGCCGCCGCGGAAGACACTGATCCTGACTACACAACCCCTAGTGGCGTCGGGGATGACACCACTGATGGTGCCGCCGAGGATGCCACCACTGATGATGGCGGCGCACGCAGAGATGGCAGCCAACTAAAGAGGCAACGGAAGGACCGGCGCCCGAACGTGCTCGGCACCGTCAAGGAGGAATTTACTGAAGTGAACTCCGACGGGCATCCAACGGCGCCCAAACATGTAGTCAAGGGGTACTCGGTTCAGCTCGAGTGCATTCTCCGGAGCACCATCTCGATCAACACCGAGAACCTAAGGCATAAGGACCGAGGGAATTTGTGCAGCCTCCTCTTCACGAAGCTGCACGAACGATACAAGTTCCCCGCTGAGTTTGCAAACACACGCCTCTCAGGGAATAAAGTGAACAGTGCCGCCCTCACGAGGATGAGCACGGCCCTGTCTACATGGAGAAGCACGGTGAAGGCAATGATTGAAAAAGGTGATAGTTATGAGAAGATCAAGGCGAAATATCCTTTGATGAGCGAAGATGACTACAAGGAGTTCAAGATCAAGTGCGAGAGCAGCGCAACCTCCGAATCAAGTCAGTGGGGGAAAAAATGTGGGAGTTGAACTTAGGGGTCCACCAACTCGGTCCCGGCGGTTACAGAGTGGCGGAGCCTATATGGGACAAGGAGGACGCGGAGCGTGCCGAGCAAGGCCTACCGCCCCGCTTCGGGAAATTACGTGACAAGCAGACCAGGAACTTTGTCAGGGCCCGGTACAAGGAGGACCCGGTAACAAAGGAGCTTACCGTGGATCCGAAGACCAGGGCGCTTGAGCTTGTTCTGGTAAGGAATACACCGCCGCGTAATTAGCTCCATATGGTTGCATTCTAATTAATGAAGCCAAATTTCTAAATGGTTCACATTCCTTCCGCAGGAGGCTGAAAGCAGTAGCGCGGGGTCGTCTCACCTTTTGACACCCCTTTAAATAGGGCGTTGAACGTAATGAAAAACAAGGATAAGCTCAGTAAGCCGTCGTCAGCTGGTCGTGTGGCCGGCAAAGGCTTGTCCACAAAATGGTCGTCATACTATACCACTGGTGGGCGAAAGGAGAAAAAGACCAGCTCGGAAAGCCAGTCGCGCGAGGTTCAAGAACTCAAGGCACAAGTGGTGCGGATTCCGGAGATTGTCCAAGAGCAAGTGCAACAACAACTGGGAACGACGCTCACCGCCATTGTGCCTACCTTGATTCAGGGGCTGACGACGTGGATTGCGGGCGGCCAATAGGGGCCTCCCCTGGTTCCCAGCTTCACGGCCAGCAACTCGCACAACGCGCAGGCGGCGCCATTGGTGTCTCCGGCGGAGGCGGTATTCGTGTCTCCGGCGCCGGCACGGGCATTGGACCTTAATGCAACCGGGTGTACGCCGGCCGGCACCTCGCCAGCAAGCGGCCCCTCCGTCAGTTGCACGCGCACGCCCGCCGTTGGCGGTGCCTCGACATTAGCCGAG
Source organism: Triticum aestivum (assembly GCF_018294505.1). Classification (NCBI taxonomy): domain Eukaryota; kingdom Viridiplantae; phylum Streptophyta; class Magnoliopsida; order Poales; family Poaceae; genus Triticum; species Triticum aestivum. Next base: position 24,029,157 of record NC_057808.1, read on the forward strand.
CTCGACGGCATCACGGTAACTAAGCCTCTCGGCCGATGACTTCATCTCCTTGCCTTTGACTGGGCATCCCTGACGCCCTACATGTTTTCGCAGGGCGCCACCGATGTTCCTTGCACTCTTCTGCACTTCGTGGGCGGCGAGTTGGTCGATGTCGCCAAGGGCAGAATCGTTCAACCGGGCAACCGCGTGTTCCACGGTAATCCGATGCCACCCACCTTGTATAGGGTTGAACTGGTTCGGGTGCTGCCAGGCTGCGACGAGTTGTTACCTCCGATTCGACCCGCTGGGGCCGACGAAGATGATGTGATGACCCTCAGCGCCTGTGTAAGCTGGCCCCTGCTTTGGCCGAAGAGCCAGATTCGTTTGGCGGCGGGGGACACCACCCCACAGACAAGACCGCCAGTCGTGCCAGCGCCAAGCCATGGCAAGAACGCCGCAACGCTACCGGACATGCCGGACATCCCTATGGCACAGGATCCGGACATGCATATGGCACAGGATCCGGACGACGACGACAACGACGGCAGTACATTTTCCAACATCGATAAGTACTTTGCCGAACATGGGTACGGTGACGAGTTCTGCGGGCCTCCTTCTCAAGAACCCAACCCTGAAAAAGACGACCGTGATCTAACTGGTACGGCGGAGAAACCCAATTGCAATAGGCGTCGTCTGGCGTTCAGTTCTCAGGAGATGCCTCCAGCTGCCGCCTTCACCGAGCCTCAGATAGCTGAGGTGCCAAATATTATCAGCCCCAACACGCTCAAGAAGGCGGTCTGTGAGCAGAACTCGATCCCATTACAGCAGATCAGGAAGAAGGGACGGAAACGAAATACTAACAAGGGCGCCAGTGCGAGCCAGCCGGCACCGAGTACGATCCGTGCTCAGGACGGGCCACCTTCACCTAAGGATATCTCGAGGAGGGTGCATGTGGCGGGTAGGCCGATGCTACCGACAAATATGCTCAATGCTGCAACCGGTGCTATGCGGAGTCTCCATGACAGTGTTCTTTCTTTGGAGAAGCGGCGTCTCAGAGAGAATGATGTGGCATACCCGTTTTTCGTGGCCAAGGTGCCAGAGGGCAAGGGCTTTGTGGATAGCGCCGTCGGGGGTACGATCGTCCTGCGGTTTGATGACATCTTTGCTATGCTTAACCTTCATCCGCTGCACTACACCTTCGTTCAGCTGTTCTCGCTGAGTATGGAGATGCGGATCATTAGAGACAAGACCCCGGACATTGTGCTAGTCGACCCCTTCTACATGCGTGCCAAGATCTTGGGCAGCGCTGGGGACCGGCAAGTCACGAGTTCACACCTCGAAGGCGTCATTCTGGCAAACCCAGATAAGGATAACTTCCTCGTGCCTTACTTTCCCGAGTAAGTCAACTCCTAACCGCCCCGTAACATATGATTTCTTAGATTTCGATCGTTCTTTTTTTTTCTAACATTCTGTGTTCTGTGCAGTGACACACATTGCACACTCATCCTCTTAAGCCCAAAATATTCCATGGCCACGTATTTCGACCCGGACCGTGACTCCAAGATAGACTACACAAATATCAAGAAAGTTCTTGATGATGCTCTCCCCGGCTACGCCGCATCTGGAGGCACCTTTAAGAGGCCATCTCGTAGGTACAGCAGGCACGTGTTCACCCACAATACGACGTTCCCCTGCGTCAAGCAGCCGCCTGGTGGTCAGAAGGATGCCTACTACGCCCTCCATCACATGCGGGCGATCGTACGGGACCATAATCACCTTCTGCTACCAAATAATCTCAAAGATTAGGCCGCAAGCTTGGCGGCAATCCAGGACGCGGACATCCGACAAGAATTCTTTCGCATCCAGTCGGAGTTTGCAGAAATCATCCATCAAGATTTCCTTCGTACCTCGGGGCAGTTCTACCTCAAATTTCAACCGTCCAACAGCGAGATAGACACAACGCTACAAATGCAGGCTGACAACGCCCGCGACTTCATGACCATCACGACAGACGGCGGCTTCATCCACGCTCCAGTCCCATGAGTCGAGTCGAAAGTAGTGATGCTATGTGTAGTTCTCAACCATTGATTAGCTCTTGTTGTAATTAAACTTTAATGAACTTGTATGTCTCTTTGGTTTGGACAGTCGTTCAACTTAGATGTAATCGATGCTATTTATTAGTAGGACCATGAATCGTGCTATTAATGTCTTGCTTTTCTCTTCCGATCCTTTTGTTGCATACTTATATATTGCTTATGTATTGTCTGTTGTTTGGCTAGTGCATAGAGATGCCGTCATATGTCGTGTACAAGGGTAAGGTTCCCGGAGTCTATGACGACTGGGAGGAGTGTCGGAGACAGGTAAACCTTTTCCGCGGTAACAGTTACAAAGGGTACACCACTAGGGCGGAGGCGGAATCTAGATACGCGCGCTATCTAGCGGGAGAGAGGAGGGAGCGTTGGAGGAACCGGATGAAGACCAGTTTCATCGCGATGATGCTCATCGTGATGACCGCAGCTCTCTTCTATGTGATGGTAGTTTAGATGATCGATATCAACTTGTAATGTGAAGACAAACTCGCTACTCGCGGTCTCGAGACTTGTAATGTTCTATCTTTGTTCGGTCTTTTGAATTCGGAGACTAATATGATGAATTGTATTCGAAGACTAATCTTCTATTGTATTCGATGAATCTGCTGTTGCTGTGTGGTGCCGCTTATATTCTGTCCAATAATATATTTTGTACTCTGTGCAAAAATCAGAAAAGAAAAAAAAATCCCTAATATACATACTAATGGCGCATCACCCCAACGTGCGCCATTAGTATGCCAAAGGATACTAATGGCGCATCACACCGCAGCGCGCCATTAGTATGACAAAGGATACTAATGGCGCATCACCCCGCAGTGCGCCATTAGTATGCCAAAGGATACTAATGGCGCATCACCCCGCGGTGCGCCATTAGTATGCCAAAGGATACTAATGGCGCATCACCCCGCGGTGCGCCATTAGTATGCCAAAGGATACTAATGGCGCATCACCCCGCGGTGCGCCATTAGTATGGCTAGGCACATGGGTAAATATGGCCCCCTGGGAGGCATACTAATGGCGCACCGTGGCCTATACTAATGGCGCACTGCCTGGTGCGCCATTAGTATACCAGATACTAATGACGCACCAGTGGCCTATACTAATGGCGCATCAGGCAGTGCACCATTAGTATACCAGATACTAATGGCGCACCAGTGGTGCGCCATTAGTAAAAAATACTAGTGGCGTGGTACTAGTGGCGCACCAGTCGTGCGCCATTAGTAGGCAAAACTGATGCGCCACTAGTAGGCCTTTTCCTAGTAGTGAAGGATGCAACCAAGCAGGACGCCATTTGTCTCCTAGAGAATGCAACACGTACGGGCCATTCATCTCCCGACGAAGGATGCAACAGCCGCAACAACGCCATTCCTTTCCCTCCAGCCACCACCATCTCGTCCTCCCACCTCCAGCAGCATCGAGCTTTCCGAACCACCATCGGGAGGATGCAACGCCGAGCAGGGTGCCATTCATCTCCCACATCACCTCACGCACGGCTTGTGGCCCTGCGGACACGCCGACCACGTCACTGTCCGAGCCGCCACCAGACCCTCAGCCACCAGGGCCAGCGGCGGACGTCACAAGCTGCCTCGGGCCAGTGCGAGCAGGCACACACGAACCCTAGCAGAGAAGCATAGCGACCTGGGCCCTCTTGACCCAGATTTGATGCAGATCGGGCCCGCGCCGCCGCAGACCACCAGGGCCCTCTGCTCATGGGCCTCGTCGCGCCGCCCTTGCTCCTCCGCCCGTCGCGCCTGCCGGCGGCAGCTCGCCGCGCCCGCCACCCCCTCCGGCGCCTGCTCGCCATGCCCGCACGCCGCGCCTGCCGGCGACTGCACACTGCGCCATCCGCGCCCTCCGGCGCCAGCTCGCCACACCCTTCGTTGCCGACTCGCCGCGCATGCCGCGACCCCGCTTCTCTCCTTGGCCGAGCGGCCCCGCACAGCCCTGGCCTCGCAAGAGAAAAAATGTGAGGCCCCGCCGCCGCCGACACTGTGCGGGCTTTGCCCGGCGGCGCTTGCCGGCGGCGGTGAGGGAAGGGAAAGATCTGGGACGAGGTTTGGTCTGGCGGCTAGGGCTTCGCCGGGGTCGCCCGCGGGTAGCTAGGTTGGTATTTCGCCCCTTGGCTGTATTCAGCGAGGCAGGTCCCACGCACATGCATAGGCACCTAGGCCTGTCACACGCCGCTGACAAGTTGCACACCATAATCACGTGTCGTGGCCAGCGAGCAGGTAGTATGCGCACATAGTTTGCTAACCATAATCATTTTAATGGGGATCTCCTACAATGGATTAATAAAGAGCTTAGCAAAAATTACCATGTGTTTTTGCTCCACGCCCGTACAAAACCAGCATTAGAATGTGTAACGAAGCACGCGATTTTATCAAACACACTAATCATCTACACACCAAAAAAGTACTAATAAACACGTTTTGTCAGTGTTGACTTAACTACCAGAGCTTAATTAGGGTGAGTGATAAAAAAAGGCTTTCGCCCGTTTTATATATAAAGCAAAAATCATCAACAACCCGGTACAACGCACGCCACCAGAATACACGCACACACCCAAGGTAGAATACATAGGCGCTGAGCGCAGCAACACCACCTCTAGCACTATAAGAGCAACCGGGGGCCGGCCTCAACAGTGAACACGCCACCGCGAAGTGAAGAAGCTACATACGACGAACCATGGGCTCCAAGGCGGTGCCTATAGGAAGGTTACGACACCGAAGTGCCGCCACCACTACTAGGAAAAGGGCTATAGATGATATGGACACTAATGGCGCACCAGACATGTGATGCGTCACTACTATATAGCAGTGGCGCACCATGTGTTGGTGCGCCATTAGTGTCCAAATACTAATGGCGCACCACATCCACGATGCGCCACTAGTTACAATTTTTATTTTTTTTCAAAACTAGTAATGGTGCACCACTCCTATGGTGCGCCATTAGTAACTTGCCCCAAAAATTCCACCGAACGCACCCCGTGTGGACCGCCTTTTCAGTTTAAAAAAAATAAAAAATGATGGAAATGTAAAAAAAATAAAAGAAAATAAGTTTCCCATGTGATATGTGGTCTACTTGTTGGGAAAATTTACAAATATGAATTTCGACTTTATTTGCAAAATCTCTCTGAAATTTGTAAAATGGGCATAATTTTTGCATACGAACTCGGATTAAAAAGTTTTTTATATGAAAAATCATCTACTCGAAAAGATACAAACGAATTTAACCGGGGAACCCCCTTAAACATTTTCAAAATCCTCAAAAACCTAACAGAAAAAAGTTACGGGGCTTTTAAGATCTGCAGAGGCAAAAAAATTCAAAAAAAAATCAAACCCAGTAATGGCGCACCTGCCCATGGTGCGCCATTACTATCTTCCCGCCTTCAAAATTCAAACTATATCAAAAAAAAGTTAGTAATGGCGCACCTGCCCACGGTGCATTACTACCTTCCCGCCTTCAAAATTCAAAATAAATAAAAAAAATAAAAAAAAGTTAGTAATGACGCACCTGCCCACGGTGCGCCATTACTATGCCGTATATATGGCAGGGCGGGGTCCTCTCCTCCTTACCTCTTCATTGTTCTCCTCCACTCCACCTCTCCTCCACTCCATCTCCTCCTCTCCTCCACTCCATCTCCCCTTCTTTCCTCCACCATACTCCCCTCCTCCTCTCCAGCGACCTCCTCCTCCTCCTCTCCGGCGACCTCCTCCTCCTCCTTCTCTCCGGCGACCTCCTCCTTCCTCCTCTCCTTCCCTCCCCTCACGGTTTCTCCTCCCTCCTCTCAGGTGATCTCCTCCTCCCTCCTCTCCGGTGATCTCCTCCTCCCTCCTCTCCGGTGATATCCTCCTCCCTCCTCTCCGGTGAGCTCCTCCGATGAAGGTAGCGCCCAAACGACGGGGAGAGGAATCGAAGGTCCACAAGGGCGCTCACCGACAGGCAGAGGCCGAAGAAATCCAGCCGCCGCCGTGAAACGACCCAGACCGCCGCTATGGGCCACCACCACGCCGTGGCCGCCCACATCCAGGTCGGGACCCCGAGGGGCAGCCCCGAGCTAGCGCCACCACCCTCGGCGCCAACGGCCGCCGCACACAAGGTCGGCTGAAGCCCACACCGCCGCGAGCGCCACCACTAGCACGAACCACCACCACCACCGCGCCGCCACTCCACCGACCACCGCAGAGACGGCTGACCATGGCCCAAGATGCCCACAAAGTACCCAGCCCGCGCCGCCCGCCAGATCTGGCCGCCGCTGCAACAACCGCCGCCAGCGCATGGACGGGCACGCCACGCCCCAGAGCAGCCCACCGCGCCGCCAGCAGGGCCCCGAGCTTCCGCCACGCCGACCCGCCACCGTGCCGCCGCGTCCCGCGCACCGCAGCGCCTAGGCCCAACATCGCCGGCCCGCGCCAGCCCCTGACGAGCGAGGAGGTGAGAGGTCCCCGCCGCCCGCGGGAGCGCCAGAGGAGGAGGAGGGGGTTCCCTGTTTTTGTTTCACCCTCAATCAGAGGAGCGGGAGATAACGAACCTAAAATTCCTGTTAATGTGCTTCAAGGAGATGTCGGGCCTCAAGATAAACTTGATAAAGGCGAGGCCTTTATCACGGGAGGGGATTTAGAATCACATCTGAGAGCGGCACACATGATGAACTGTGAGCTGGGGTCTATCCCAATGAAATACCTGGGAATGCCTCAAAGTGTAACACTACGCATCTAATACATCAAAAGTGTAACTTATTATTCTTCTATCCTCAGGAATGTACGTTAGAACATTTAACTCTTTATCGCTCCCCTCCCATACGGGGCCAAGTCATCAACCACACAGCACCTCGTGGATCCGCACCTCCGCTAAAAAGGAAAGGTGGTCTACTTAGCTCGGTCATCAAACCTGTAAAATACAATACTTGAATTCTACCTCGGCTCTTTTCCCTACATTATCCTCATCATACTGAAGTTGACATATTAACCGAGACAAGTTATTTATACTTACCTGCGGGTTGATCTTTTTGTACAGTGTGACATAAATATAATCACTTGCTAAAGTATAAAGGAAAAATATATTTAGTTTAGCGTTACCAATTCCTAATATCCAAGTTTGAGAAACTTCAATATTGCAAGTGTCATTACTCAAGTTTGATTGTTTGCACTCAAGGAGTTGGCCAAAGCCTTATTATCAAAGATAGAAGCACGGAGACTGTCCATAGGACAACTCGTTTACTCTGAGGCCCGTGAGGCACAAAAACTTCTTCCTTGTCTCTCGGAAGCTTTCGATCAAGACGGACAACCTCACACAGGACAACTCAAACCCATGCATATTTTTGTACAATGCAACAAAATTGTAAAATTAAATGAAGCAATGAAATACAAAAGGTTTGAACATATAAATGTTTCATCCGTATATAGGCAAATCGATGGCTTTCCAACTGATGTCTCCTCAGGTATTACATACGTGGTTATGTAATTGCATAGAATGCTTAATGACCTATCATGGATTGTATATGTTTTCTCATTGAAATTGTTTTGGGACATAACGGAAGTTGGTTTTTTTTAGGTTAGATGGAGGGTATAAGATAAGAGGGAAATTATTTCTTGACATTGTAAAACAAAAGATGGGAGGCATACAAGATGCATAATAGAATATTCACACTAGTGCAGAATCGGGCTCTAGCGCTGGTTCGTAAGGGCCTTTAGTGCCGGTTCTATAACCGGCACTAAAGGGTGGGGACTAAAGGCCCCCCCTTTAGTACCGGTTCGGCACGAACCGGCGCTAAAGTGCCACCACGTGGCACGAGACAGGCCCGGGTGCGGGTAGACCATTAGTACCGGCTGGCAACACCAAACGGTACTAAATGTTGTGGGGGGGGTTGGTTTTATTTTTTCTTTCTCCTTTAATTTTGTGTTTTCAATTTAATTTAGTGATTGTTTTACATTATAATGAGTTGTTAAATCATTAGGTGAAAGTACCGCAGATTAGTTTCGACTGGATGCATGTGGATCCTAGCTAGCTAAATGATCAAGTATATGCCATATATCCATATTACTTGATCACTTAATTAGGTGATCAAGGTAATATGGATATGTCATATACTTGATCACTTAGGTAGGATCCATCCAGTTGAAACTAATCTGCGGTTTGTTTCATAAATGATATAATAACTCATCATCATCATCATCATCATCATCATCATCATATTAATATAAAAACTCTTGCATCATATCATCACGAATAACAGTATACTAGCTAGCTAAAAATCATCATATATAGTCGTCATTACCACTATTTAATCATCATAGTCATTACCGCTATCCAATCACCACCAACACTAGCCTAAAGAAGAAACATTCACTTGTACCAGAAGCAAAGATATCATCGAGTTCAACACGATCATGATATTATAAGCGTTCGTAACACCACAAAAGCAAATCACTCTTTGAAATTAAGTTCAGGACGAAGAACACGGACATGAGAGGACAAGTACTAAGAGCATGAACTAGCTAATCACTCCTGCTGCTCTCTCTCAGGTAAAATAGCATAGAACATGTATAGCTCTCCTGATTCATCATATTGGAGCATGCAGATGAACCTGTCTCCTAATCGTGTGCTGCGCTTCTGCTTGCTGCCCCTAGTACTTCTCTGCGATCGTTAACAATTTTGCTCCAATCTTTCACTATTAAGCATTCCTCGCTTTTAGAAATCATGAATGCACTCATGTGCAATGTAGGATGTCTTGGCCGTAAGCTAACCATTGACATGCGACCTTTAGTCTCGATCCACTGAGGCACAACTGTCATCGGGAGTCCCTGTTGAAGAACATCGTATAGTAATATACTTAGCAATGAAAGTTTAAATTAGCTTGAAAAATAATGTATGCAAAAGATGCACTGAGGACAAATAGTAAAAATCTTACCATCTTTCCTAAATAGATGTGACCGTAGTTTAATACGATCACTATTGGTCACATGTTTTGAGTACTAATATTTTCAAATTTAGAAAAATAATTTCTATTGACAGCATCAAGATCCTCAAGCCATGAAACATAATGACTTATCTCCTCTCAGTTTAGTTCAGCCCCGGGACAGTGGACGGTCCTGTCTACCAAGCGCTGGACATGTTTGCTTGAATGGAAATAAGTTGTCCATAGAAATTAGTTGTCAACTATTTTTAAATAAACAATATCGAAGACATAAATATGGTTGAGAAACTCACATGATGGTAGAACTGGAGGCGTCTGCACATTGACCCAGATGTCTCTATTACCTTCAATATCATCTTCCAGACGAATATCAAAGGTGATAACCATATCAGGCTCAAATACATAAGCCTTGCATAGTGCTTGCCAAGTTTTGCATTCAAAATAGGTGTATGTGTCTGCATTGTATAATTTGACGTTAAAAATATAACCATGCTCGGTCTTCAAGTAAACTCTCTTTACCTCCATAGTTTCCATAGCACTGAAACCTATCTTATCCAAGACAAAAATTCTTGCATGGCAGGGGATGCGCTAGTAGAATAGTGAAAATTTAAAATTATAAGTTCAAGCAAATGAAGCATAAGTCATGCTTAATTACGAAAAAAGACTTGTCGTTGTGACTTACTGTATCCACTTCGAAGGTCTCATCCAGCTTGATGCTGAAGCGTCTATCATCAACAAGGAAATTTCTGTTGCACAAGCTGCGCTGGTCTTCACAGTATTCACACATAATGAAATCTTTTTCGTCGTCAGACGACATTTCCTATGTTCATATGCATGGGTGAAACATTAAACACCTACTAGTTCTATTAATTCAACTAATAAACTAGTTCTATTAATTCAACTAATTCAACTAAGCATTTACTAAAAATAAACTAGTTCTATTATTTTTCTTACAAAAATAAAGTAGCTAGTTCTATATAGTAATATTTTAATTAGATCATCAAATCTCAGATACCTAAATTTTCTTACTAAAATTAAACTAGTTCTATTAATTCAACTAATTCAACTAAGCGTTTACTAAAATATATAAAGTAGCTAGTTCTATATAGTAATATTTTAATTAGATCATCAAATCTCATATACCTAAATTTTCTAACTAAAAATAAACTAGTTGTATTATTTTTCTTACTAATTCAACTAAACACTTACTAATTCAACTAAGAACTTATTAATTTTCTTACTAATTTAACTAAGCACTTACTAATTCATCTAACATTAATATATCTAATTCATCTTTAAGTAAAAGTATTAAAAAACTAACTCATCTAATTAACACTAATTAATATCTAGCTAATTCATCTAACAATTGACATTAATATTTAACTTTTCTATCTAATTCGTCTATCATTCGACATTAATATAACATTCTTATCTAGGTAATTCATCTAATTCGATCATCTAATTAACAATTTGACATGCATTAATCTAAAAAACAGAAAACGGAAAATAAGTAAAAAAAATGTGTGCGTGTGCGCGCGTGTACGTGTTTGTGTGTGTGTGTGTGTGTGCGTGTGTGTGCGCGCGCGTTTATGTGTGTGTGTACGAGCGGGGGCGGGGGCGTACGGGGCGGTGGCGTACGAGCGGCAGGGGCGAGACGGCGACGTACGGGGCGGCGGCGTACGGGGCGGCGGCGCGAGACGGCGATGACGGGGACAACGACGACGGGCGGCGGCATATGGGCGGCGGCGCGAGACGGCGACGACGGGCGGCGGGGGCGATGGCGAGCGGCGGGGGCGGCGAGGGCGAGACAACGATGGGTAAATGACTGAAAATAGCAAATGATGTCAGAAAGTGTTGAAAATTGATGACGTCACTTTGAATGGTGCATACGGAACGCAAAAAAAGTCTGGAGTTCAAATAAGTTTAGAAAAATGAAGTGTCCGTGTAATAGATGAGTTCTCGTCCGAAACCCTGATACTCCGAAAGAGATTGTCCAGTTTGTACACGAAGTGCATCCAGTTTTTGCCGTAACCCTCTCTACGTTTTTGCACATGCTATGTGGGTGAAATGATGATACCATGCCAAGTTTCAACGTTTTCAGAGTTCATTTTATAGTGATTTTCAATTTCACGATCATTTACCTCTCTAAACAAATCTGTAAATGACTGAAAAATAGCAAATGATGTCAGAAAGTATTGAAAATTGATGATGTCACTTTGAATGGTGCATACGGAACGCAAAAAAAGTCTGGAGTTCAAATAAGTTTAGAAAAATGAAGTGCTCGTGTAACAGATGAGTTCTCGTCCGAAACCCTTATACTCTGAAAGAGATTGTCCAGTTTGTACATGAAGTGCATCCAGTTTTTGCCGTATCCCTCTCTACTTTTTTGCACATGCTATGTGGGTGAAATGATGATACCATGCCAAGTTTCAACATTCTCAGAGTTCATTTTGTAGTGATTTTCAATTTCACGGTCATCTAGCTCCCTAAACAAATCGGTAAATGACTGAAAAATAGCAAATGATGTCAAAAAGCGTTGAAAATTGATGACATCACTTTGAATGGTGCATACGGAACGCAAAAAAAGTCTGGAGTTCAAATAAGTTTAGAAAAATGAAGTGCCCGTGTAACAGATGAGTTCCCGTCCGAAACCCTGATACTCTGAAAGATATTGTCCAGTTTGTACACGAAGTGCATCCAGTTTTTCCTGTAACCCTCTCTACTTTTTCGCACATGCTATGTGGGTGAAATGATGATACCATGCCAAGTTTCAACATTTTCAGAGTCCATTTTGTAGTGATTTTCAATTTCACGGTCATTTAGCTCTCTAAACAAATCGGTAAATGACTAAAAAATAGCAAATGATGTCAGAAAGTGTTGAAAATTGATGACGTCGCTTTGAATGGTGCATACAGAACGCAAAAAAGTCTGGAGTTCAAATAAGTTTAGAAAAATAAAGTGCCCGTGTAACAGATGAGTTCTCGTCCGAAACCGTAATACTCCGAAAGAGATTGTCCAGTTTGTACACGAAGTGCATCCAATTTTTGCCGTAACCATCTCTACTTTTTTGCACATGCTATGTGGGTGAAATGATGATACCTTGCCAAGTTTCAACATTCTCAGAGTTCATTTTGTAGTGATTTTCAATTTCACGGTGATCTAGCTTCCTAAACAAATCGGTAAATGACTGAAAAATAGCAAATGATGTCAGAAAGTGTTGAAAATTGATGACGTCGCTTTGAATGGTGCATACGGAACGCAAAAAAAGTCTGGAGTTCAAATAAGTTTAGAAAAATGAAGTGCCCGTGTAACAGATGAGGTCTCGTCCGAAACCCTGATACTCCGAAAGTGATTGTCCAGTTTGTACACGAAGTGCATCCAGTTTTTGCCGTAACCCTCTCTACTTTTTTGCACATGCTATGTGGGTGAAACGATGATACCATGCCTTTGTCTGTAACAGATGCGTTTTCGTTCGAAACCCTAATACTTCGAACAGATTGTGTAAACATGTAAAAATATACATCAAAAATACATTGATCTAAATGCTATGTGTAAACATGTAAAAATATACCCCTCTGTAAAGAAACTATAAGAGCATTTAGATCATGATCTTATATTTTTACAGAGAAATACATCAAAAATGCTTTGATCATCAATGATTTTGTTGTGTACAATCTGAATTGTCAATATGAGTCCTCAACGGTTTGTAAACCGGTGATGACTCATATTGCGGCCACAAATTCTACACATAGAGTTCAATGAAGACCAAGTGCTTGTGATAGTTTGAGAAGTAACATATTTAAGGTGGTAAAAACCTTGTTAGGAGAGCGAGGTGGGACTAAAAACAGCCTGGCACAACCTATTCAGTACCGGTTCGTAGCACGAACCGGCACTAAAGGGGGACGGTGGGGCCACAGCCTCTTTAGTACCGGTTCGTGGGATGAACCGGTAGTATAGGTTCGCCACGAACCGGTACTATAGATCTCCACCCCCCTAGCCGTTTGAACCGGCACTAATGGTCACATTAGTGCTGGTTCTGTTACAAACCAGGACTAATGTGCTTCACATTTGACCCTTTTTCTACTAGTGTCATTTTCACCTATGAGAATGGATAACAGACATTGTTTGTCACATATAAGAATGCATGAATTTTTTTAGTTGAATATACATTTTCACATATAGACATGCATAGTACCAGTTACAAGGCCAACATGGGCCCATTCAGGGCCTGCAAGCCATGCCAGAAGCTTCACTTGTCGCTTGGGCCGTCCTGTACCTTCAAGAGCAGCTTCCCACGTCTCCGGTACACTCTAGGTCGGTGACAATCCTCCCCTCAGCCTCAACCAACGCGAGGGCTGCGAGTAGAGGATATGCTGGGGCCATGGACAGCGCGGTCGTGATGGCCGATGTGGGTGATGGCGTCTCATCGCCTCTCAGTGAATTGTGGATTGGGCAGTTTCTTCGCCGGAACTATCGCCGAGCTCTCATGGAACTGCTGACCCAGACCCTTGCGTACCATGGCGGGCGTGGAAAGCCGGTCAGAACTAGAAAACCCTTGAGGGCGGATTGTTTATGAATTATGCTAGCTGAAAGACCGTTGGCAACTCCGGTGCAAATTTCCGATGCATCACATTCTCAACACATGCCACCACTAAACGAGTGATGTTGTTCATCGCCATATCTCACACACTCTTACTTGTTCTCCCTGTACCAAATAAAGGATATGGGCATGATAGAGTTGTTTGAAGTGTTGATATCTTATAAGAGAAGCGGTGTAGCTAGTAACGTGGGACTTTAGTGTCTCACCAACAAGCATGTACAATTTCTGCATCTCCAGAATGAATTCCGCAGTTATTTTTAGGACGGTAGTTCACAAAAAAGGGCACAAAAGATACAAATCAAATCCGACCATTTAATTAGCAGGCCTAATACTACTATTAGAAATATCAGTCTGAATTTGATCGGGACCAGGCACGTCAAAACCCTTTTTTCTGTCACGATTGAAGGACGATCTTCTGTACGTAGCTAGTGTCTGTTTGACCATCTTGGCGGATCATATACTTGTGGTGTTGTGGACATGGATTTCGGGCTAGTTTAGTTCGTGTCCACACATGTATGCCTGGGAAATATTGCTGCCTGGTGTGGACATAATCTCAGGTCGCTTTGTTGCCTGGTCAGGCAGCATTGGTTTAGAGGCGTTTGGATAGCGTCCCGGCGCCTCGATAGTTATTTGGATTAAAAAATTCAGCGCATGAGCCCACGTACAAAGATTCGTTTATGTGATTGATTAAAAAGTTCAGCTCATGGGCCTAAGCAGCTATTTTTTCACACCAGGCGTCCGAATCCTTACGCCTGAGCCAGGCTAATCTCCTCCCTGGCTTTACTGGCGAGACTAATCAGCTGCATGCTAGTCCAGGCCATGCTAGTCTAGGCTTTTTCTGGACATGACTAAACAACCCACGGGCAATGTCCAGGCATGCGGCAGGCCAGGCGAGATTTCTCGAGGACGCGAACCAAACTGCCCCTTCGATTCCAAAATAACTATTGCACCCATTCATGACTTTGTGTCCTAAAACCCATTTGAACCAGAACTAGACATAATGGGCTATTACCACGTCCTTCACGTGGGAGTTTAGGTGGGCTTAGGCCACACCAACGTTAGTGTCATTGTTGTTCTAGTTGACAGTGAAAGGACACCCCCTAAAAAAAGAGTGAAACGACATGCCTTAACACATAGAACGATAGAAGAAAACAGATTTAATTCATGCAATGTCAACAGAATCAGTGCAAAGTTTCCAAAAGACAACCACGCAAAATTTACAAAATAATGAAGAATTCACATGGTGACAATCCATGGGCAGAACTGTCGTTGCCGAAGACACCAAAACCATATGGAATTTCAACAAAATGGTTGTAGGCAAGATGCTTCTCTACACAAAGCCGACATGTCGAACAAGGTTCTTGGCGCATGCTTCGACAATGCTCACCATTTGAGAGCCACAATTTGCTTCTGACCGCTTCCTGTCTTACATCGCCACTGCCAAGCCACCACGAAGGCTCGGAGCACCAACAATGTCCACCTCTCCAACCTCTGCCTTCGTCACACCATGAATTGTACCACTTCCCCGGCAATATGAGGAGGAGAGCGTGCTGATCCGGGGCTGCGCCTACAAGAGGGCTGGGCTCCGCAGTGTTGGGCAAAATGGTCGATTGACACGGCTATAGGAGGGTGTGTATCCTCTAGGAGTGCTCCTGCGCTTCTCCCAACAGAGAGCCGCACGGAAGGAGGAGGCTAAAGGAGGTAGAGGCGTGGAAGTTATAGATGGATAATTGTTGGCACGGGATCTACGACTCAAGGAACAGGGCGGACACGCCATCAAAGGGCCTAGGGGTGAGGAGCCATCACCTCACTGGTGAAATGGAGGCGACTGCATGGAATCACGGATAATAAGGAGAGGACGGAGGAGGACAAGGGCATCTTTAAGGCGGACCCGCAAACTGCCCGCATACGTCTCGATCGCGTTTTCCAGATCGCGGAAGCCATCCAACGCGGGGTTAAATAGGTCCGCGGGACGGTCCGGACGTACTCTCTCCTGCAAACCGAAGATAAACGTGGGGACCTTTGCGGGAGTCCGGACACCAGACACGTAGAACTCTGACACCTCCACCCTGCCAAAGCTTTTCCCGGACCCCATGCCACAATCCTCCTCATTATCTCCCCTTTCTTCTTTCTCTCTTGCCTTCGCCGCCACTCCACCACCCCGGTCGCCACGCCACACCTCTGCCGGAACTACGTCTCCGTCACCTCCAGTGTTCTAGCCGAGCTCCATCCCGCTTCTCATCCGTCGCCATTCAACCTCTGTCCTTCTACCGCCCCTCTAGGTAACTTCCACTACTGCTATACCCATCATGCCCGGCAACTATTCGATGAATTGTCGGAGCTAAAAATAGTTTCCGTTCCTCTTCCTCTCAATGGATTCTGATTTGGAGTATATATAAGAGCACTATGTTGAGTCGTCTGACAAGGAGGAGTACTCGGATGAGACGGCGATGGTGCAGGCAGTCCTTATTTTTTGATGCATGCAGCCATTTTATTAATTATTCACAACGACCTTAAATGGTAATACATCAATAAGCCTGATGCGACCATCTTGGCAACGCTTGTCACACCAAAGCCTAACATCTAAAGTCAGATGCCTCATCCAAGCCACTACCTGGACTGGGTCACACACCGGTCCGACGCACTCCCAGTGAGCACCACATGCGCAAGTTGCAAGGGCCGTCACCTTCATCTTCCATAGATCCATCCTCAGAGCAGAACTAATGCATCGACCTTCCGAGGCCTCTCTGCCATCAACGCCACCACGACGCCAGACAGCGTCGCCATCTTGCGCGAGTCCCTCGCCACACATCGGATGGCGAGTCTCCATTGCGCCACGCTGCCAGGATACGCTACCATCAATGTGTAGGATGAAGCACCGCTCCACCAAAGGTGCCTTCCACTGGTCCCTCGAGCCCGTGTACACCTCCAAGAATGACACCCCCAAGGGGGAAACGGCACAAGAATGTCGCCATCATCCGATCTACTGATCTAGGATTTTCCCCGAAGGTAGCAGATAGTGGCCTAGAACTTATCAACAGCGATGCCTTCAACAAGAGAACGACACCGAATAGCGCCGCCATCGCTGGCCTTGGCAGTAGCCGAGAGTAGGTTTTCACCCAGTCTTTTCCAGTAACCTCCATCAAATGTCTTGTGCACGGATCGTCCAACACCGCGGCCGCCGCATCGCTCGTCGCGAGTCCACAGCCGCCGACACATCCTCCGTCGTCCAGGGGCCGCCACCCCGGGATCCAACCCTTGCTGCCCGCCGGAGCTCGCAGCCCCACCATGGAGACACCAGCACCACCTAGCCGTCGGACGCCGCCCGCCATAGACCAACGTCCGCGACCCCACCTTGGAGCCGCCGAGCACTGCACGCCGACGCGGCGCGCAGCACATCGACGGCGGCAAACGAGGGCGGAGAAGCTAGATCCGGCCAAGTCCGGCCAGGATTCGGCCTCTCCCCGCGCTGACGCCGCTCCCGCAGCCCTGCATCTCGCCGATGCTCAAGGCGATGCAGGCAACGCGTGCGCGCGCAACACCGTGGAAAGGGGAAACGCCCCGCCACCACCTTCCCTGGGGCACACGCGGACTTCGCCGGCGGCCCCTCCAACAACGCGTGAGCGGGACGATCGTGCAGGCAGTCCTGAAGACGTGGAGCATGCGGAGAAGCATGTTCTCAATTTCAAAGGCCCGATCAAGGGTCATCGAGTGCTCAACTGCAACAGGGCGCGCAACCATTTTAAATTTGAACTAGTGCTGCATGTTGCTATTTGAACGTCTGCACACTACGTATGTAGCTATTTGATCATGCAGACTTCAAAAAGTATGACGAAGGCGGGATGTATGCTGGCAGCGTTGGATGGCGGCCTCCCGCATATGTGTCCGCAGACTGGTCCCCCTGTCCTTGGACTGATGCGGAAGGAAATTTGCGGGTTGCCATTGGAGATGCCCTAAAAGGGATTTTCCACTGATTTAGTGACAACCATCTAGCTGAATCTCTGACCCTATGACACATGGTGTCCAATGGCAGCTAGAAAACTAGATATGCAATGACAATTAAAAGTTCACCCAACAGCCCAGAACGAACGGCTGAAGATAAATCCAGAAGAAGGTTGGCTGGCTGACAATTATTCAATCGGGGAGGGTCTGGGGAGCCGAGTAGCTAGCTCCACATAAACTTGGAGTGGACCTCGATGCTGGTCAGATATTCTGTTGATGTGGACAATGTCTTTTCTATTGTTTTAATTGTATACTCCCTTGGTTTCAAAATAAGTAACTCAACTTTTCACTAACTTTACGAGGGAGTAATAGATATTAGCAAGTGAAGTGGTTTGCACATTTCTATGGTACGAAAGAGAACAAAGGCACTTATTATTTCTAGAGAACACACGTAGGACAAAATCAGGTAAGATGATCATGTACAAAATATATAGATGATTTTACAAAATTATTCCACAGAAGAAGAATAAATTAGTATAGGTCAAACTAAAGATCATGGGATTAACTAATATCTGAAGCCTCACTGACCCAAAAGTGTCTATTGATATTTTTGGTTGTGCTCTAGAAGGATGAGACGAAGTTCAGCGAATTTGACAAATTCATGTTCAAAGTAATCTGACTTGTTGGTAGGGGTGTTATTTCTTTCCGTTTGTCCTGTTAACAGACCGTGTGGTTATGAAAATCGGAGGGGGTGGCCCTTGAAATGAAGGTGTTCGTGACTATGCAGCAGAAATGTCATTTAACCAGAGAGGTAAGCAAATTTTGTATCAGCATCGGCATATTGGTGCATGTTCATGAGATCAACAACTAAAATTGGGAATTTGATTCGTTAAACATATATACTGATCAAATAGTTTGTCGAAGCTTTCAAAACATGTACTTACAGGAAATTTTCTTCTGTGATACAGGTTCTAGAACAGACCCAAGCAACAAGTGAGTTAAAAGTTACCAACTATTTTTGTCAAAGATGCTACTTGCTTCAGATGTTTTTGGACTTGAAGTAGTTGAACTGGGGATTCGATCTGGTTCATGCAACTTTTTCTCTTGGGTGCAGTACGTCTCAACGGCCTATCCAAACGACCCAGAAGGATTAAGAGGTGTCCTGGACTACCTGGCAGAAACCTATGGGTGCCTCCCCGGTTATGTGCAAGAGACGACCAGACGCAGGCCCCCTCCCCCCCCCCCCCCCCGCTCGGGCGACACGGGTGGTACTCCATCCCTAGTCCTCCCGCCGCCGGCGGAGGATGCCGCCGGCCTGCGCTCGGTGGCCGACGACGGTGGCGGGGGTTCTCCTAGCTGCCGTGTCTCAGGGGCGATGCGGGCCCCCTATGCGCGTGGAGGCGCGCCCGACCTAGCAAAGCGGCGGCGATGGCGGCGGAGGCCACTCCTTCCTCGCGGTGGGCAGTCTATGCTACGGCGGCGCGTCATCCGGCTTTGGATCGGCGGCGGCATCGAGGGCCTGGTGGACTGCTTGGCGGCACCTTCGGTCAGATGTAATCTGGCCGGTGCAGCCGACGGTGGTGTTCATCATCTCCGTCAGAGGTGGTCGGCCAGAGGCTACGTGGTCGGATCTCAAGATCCGTCATCTAGTCCCGGCTGCGAGTTGGGGAGATAGGGTTGCCGGTGAAAACCGAGCCGACGGCAGGCAATGGCGGCGTTCTGCGTCGTTACATTGATGAAGACATCATCGTGTAACTACTTTCGACCCACTCGTGCTGCTCCTGGGGAAACCCTATGATCTGGTTTTCCAGATCAAACGATGGCAGCATGGCGGTGTCGTTTCTCTCTTGGGAGCATCGTTTGTAGAGCAGCGCTGGAAGTCAGTGGTAGGAGGTGGAGCGGCTTTGTCTTGCACAGAGCTTTGGTGGAGATGTCAAGTCATGCCTGGCCGACAGGTGCTACGCTTTGTCATGCCTGGTCGGCAGGTGCTACGCACGATAGATTTTCCAGACTTCAAGCTGTGTCGGCTAGTGGTACTTGGCGGCATTGTGCTGAAGTGTACAGGCGGCGACCGCGACGTGCTCCGCAGTTCACGTGCAGGGAGGTGGTGACGTTGGGCACCATGGTGGCGTCGACGTCAGCTAGACCGGGCAATACTACTAGAAAAAAACCTGTTAGTGGCGCACCTATTTTTGCCATTAATGGCGCACTATAGGTGCGCCACTATTACCACGCCACTAGCCATTACTATCACAGATAGTAATGGCGCACCTATAGTGTGCCATTACTATGCCTAGAAGTGCGCCATTACTATCTGACTTATTAATGACGCACCACATAAAAATGGGCCATTACTAATATTTTTTTTCTTAATGTCGGGTAACTATGGCTTAATCTCGGGTCAATATGCTTAATCTCAAGTCAAATTGCACTAAGTGGTCAAACTTCCCGGAAGGTCACCCATCCTTACACTACTCCAGCCCGAGCACGCTTAACTTCGCAGTTCTATCCAACCCCAGCACCACCTCACTAATCAAGCACTTGTTGATATATCTATCATATCAATCCTATTAAACCTTGTTGATGTCTAGGACTTTGTTCATGTTCATGAGTGTGATGAAATTTTGAAAAAATATTTCAAACTTCCCGGTCATATTACGTATCATATTTTGAAAAAAAATTCCAGAAATAAAATCCGAAACCAATTTTTTTTCTGTTACTAGTGGCGCACCTAGCAAATGGTGCACCATTACTAAGTTTGAAACTTTTTCCATTTTCCCCCTTCTAGATCTTAAAGTCCCCGTATCTTCCGTTCTGTTAGATCCCCCCCCTAGCGAATTCGGATGTAACTTTTCGACTAGATGATTTTTTATATAAAAAACTTTTAATCCGAGTTCGTATGCAAAAGTTATGCCCATTTTACTAAATTTATATTTGTAAATTTTCCCAACAACTAGACCACATATCACGTGGGAAACTTATTTTCTTTTATTTTTTTGACATTTCCATCATTTTCTTTTTTTAAAACTAAAAAGACGGTGGGGGGGGGGGTGGTGTGTGCAAGGAAAGTTAGTAATGGCGCACCTTCACAAAGTGCGTCATTACTATGCGTATGACTTGGTCAAACCTTGGTCAAAGTTAGTAATGGCGCACCTTGTGTAGGTGCGCCATTTCTAAGTTTGACATAGTAATGGCGCACCTATGCAAAGTGCGCCATTACTAAGTTTGACCAAGGTTTAACTCAGTCATACACATAGTAATGACGCACTTTGTACAGGTGCACCATTACTATGTCAACTAGTAATGGCGCACTATCCCCTGGTCCGCCACTGCTAACAAATTTTTTTTTACTTTTTTTTCAAAACTAGTAATGGCGCACCACACACCAGGTGCGCCATTAGTAATATGTCAATAATGACGTACATGTATCTGGTGCAGCAGTGGCGCACCACATACATGATGCGCCATTAATGTCCATATTAGCTATAGCCGTTTTCCTAGTAGTCAAGGATGATGCGTCAGTACAACTCTGAAGTTGGAGTGGTGGCATGATACGTCTCTAACGTATTTATAATTTATGAAGTATTCATGTGGTTATATTATCATTCTTAGATGTTTTACAATCATTATATAGCAACTTTATATTATTTTTTGGGAATAACCTATTGACCCACTGCCCAGTGCCAGTTGTTGTTTTTTGCTTGTTTTTTTACATCGCAGAAAATCAATATTAAACGAAGTCCAAACACAGTGAAACTTTTTGGAGTTTTTTATGGACCAGAACACCCAGGATGGGCCAGAGCAGCACCTGGGGGGTGCCCCGAGAGGGGCACAACCCACCAGGGCGCGCCAGGGCCCCCAGGCGCACCCAGGTGGGTTGTGCCCACCTCGGTGGCCTCCCGCACCCCCTCCTTGCACTATAAATTCCCAAATATTCCAAAACCCTTCTGGGTTAACCTAGATCAGAAGTTCCGCCGCCGCAAGCCTCTCTAGCCACCGAAAACTAATCGGGATCACGTTCCGGCACCCTGCCGGAGGGGGAGATCATCACCGGTGGCCATCTTCATCATCCCAGCGGCCACCACGATGAGGAGGGAGTAGTCCACCCTCGGGGCTGAGGGTTTGTACCAGTAGCTATGTGTTTAATCTCTCTCTCCCGTGATCTTGAGATGTTACGATCTTGATATATCATGGGCTTTGTTAACATAGATGGATCATATGATGTTTCTCCCCTCTCGACTCTTGTTGTGATGAATTAAATCTTTACCCTTTGAAGTTTTGTCTTGTCGGATTGAATGTTCAGATCTGAGAACACATGATGTATGTCTTGCGGTATGAATACTTGAGGTGACAATGGGGTATCATATTGATTCACTTGATGTATGTTATGGCACTCAACTTGCGGATTCCCGAGGTGACATTTGGTTAATCTATGCATAGGGGTTGATGCACGTTTTTATTATCTTTTCTCCGATAGAAACTTTGGGGTCTCCTTGTAGTTCTTTGAGTGGATTGAATATTATGATGATGAAGTTGTTTGATGCATATCGTGTAATTAACTCACGGATACTCGTGGTGACATTGGAGTATCTAGGTGACATTAGAGTTGGTTGATGTGTGTCATATGGTGTTAATTTAGTACGAACTCTTGATTCGATCGATCGGAAAGAATAGCTTGTGTTATTTTAGTATGAACTCTAGTATAGATCGAATGCAAAGAATAGCTTTGAGGTGGTTTCGTACCCTACAAACAATTTCTATGTTTTGCTCTCCGCTAATAGGAACTTGGGAGTGATTCTTTATTGCAGTTTGAGGGATAATCATATGATCCAACTATGTTAGCATTGTTGAGACATTGCACTAGCGAAAATACAGACCCTAGGCCTTGTTTTCAAGCTTTGCAATACCGTTTGTGCTCACTTTTGTTACTTGTTACCTTGCTCTCTTTTATTGTTCCTATCACAAAAATTAGTATCGCCGAACTAGTGCACCTATACAATTTGCCATTTTATTTGGTGAGTTGGGACACAAGAGACTTTTTGTTATTTGGTTGTAGGGTTGCTTGAGAGAGACCATCTTCATCCTACACCTTGAGGGAAAATTGGTACTATCCTACAAAACTCTGCGCTTGGAGGCCCAACACGATTCTACAAGAATAAAGTTGCATAGTAGACATCATGGCAGTTGGCGGCGGCGGCCTCTGAGAGCGCGCCGGACCTGTGTGTGCCCCATACCCGGCAAGTGGCTTGGTTGGGCCTCAGGTCTTAGATGTTAGGCTTGGCTGCGAGGTCTGTGGTATTAGTCCCGGACTATCAGCATCCCTTCATCAATTGGATAGGAATAGCGACACGTGTTGCCTAGATGGTGGATTCAGACTTACTGCTGTATTTCTTTGTAAGGTCTTGTGTGAATAATTAATAAAGTGGTTGCATGCATCGCCCAGATGCAGAGGCCGGGGTCTTCCTCCGTTTCTAAAAAAATAAAAAATGTCCAAGATAATGCAAGTGGTCTGACACGTCTCCAACGTATCTATAATTTTTTATTGTTCTATGCTATTATATTATCTTTTTTGGATGTTTTGTATGCATTAATATGCTATTTTATATTATTTTTGGGACTAACATATTAACCTAGAGCCCAGTGCTAGTTTCTGTTTTTTCCTTGTTTTTGAGCTTTGCAGAGAAGGAATACCAAACGGAGTACAAACAGAATAAAACCTTCCCGATGATTTTTCTTGGACCAGAAGACACCCAGGAGACTTGGAGATCAAGTCGGACGAGCCACGAGGTGGCCACAAGGGGGGACGGCGCGCCAAGGGGGTAGGGTGCCCCCTTGCCTTGTGGGCCCCCCATGACTCCCCTGACCTAATTCCTTCGCCTATATATTCACATATGTTCTCAAACCACCAGAGGTATCCACGAAAACACTTTTCCACCGCCGCAACCTTCTGTACCCGTGAGATCCCATCAAGGGACCTTTTCCGGCACCCTGCTGGAGGGGTTTCGATCATGGAGGGCTTCTACTTCAACTCTATTTCCCTTCCGATGAAGCATGAGTAGTTTACCACAGACCTACGGTTCCATAGCTAGTACCTAGATGACTTCTTCTCTCTCTTTGATTCTCAATACCATGTTCTCCTCGATGTTCTTGGAGATCTATCTGATGTAATCTTCTTTTGCGGTGTGTTTGTCGAGATCCGATGAATTGTGGATTTATGATCAGCTTATCTATGAATATTATTTGAATTTTCTCTGAATTCTTTTATGCATGATTTGCTATCTTTGTAATTCTCTTCGAACTATCGGTTTAGTTTGGCCAACTAGATTGTTTTTTCTTGCAATGGGAGAAGTGCTTAGCTTTGGGTTCAATCTGTGTCCTTTCCCAGTGACAGTAGGGGCAGCAGGGCACGTATTGTATTGTTGCCATCAAGAATAAAAAGATGGGGTTTTCATCATATTGCTTGAGTTAATTCCTCTACATCATGTCATCTTACTTAATGTGTTACTCTGTTCTTCATGAACTTAATAGTCTAGATGCAGTCAGGAGTTGGTTGATGTGTGGAGTAATAGTAGTAGATGCAGAATCGTTTCGGTCTACTTGACACGGACGTGATGCCTATATTTCATAATCATTCCCTTAGATATCGTCATAACTTTGCACTTTTCTATCAGTTGCTCGATAGTAATTTGTTCAACCACCGTATTCTTTGTTATTAAGAAAGAAGCCAATAGTGAAAACTATGGCCCCTGGGTCTATTTTCCATCATATAAGTTACCGATCTACTATTTTGCAATCTTTTATTTTCAGATCTATAAACCGAAAACCCCAAAAATATTCATGCCAGTATTCAATGTTACTTATGCATAATGCATGTTCATGACCGTTGTTGCTCTCTAGCTGGCCGCTTCCCAACCTATTTGCTAGCCTATGCCTGTACTAAGCGGGAATACTGCTTGTGCATCAAAATCTTAAAATCCCAGTTATTCCAGATGAGTCCACCATACCTACCTATATGCGGTATTACCTTGCCGTTCCAAGTAAATTTGCATGTGCCATCTCTAAAACTTCAAATAAATATCCTTTTTGTGTGTCTGGATTGTTCACGGAACGACATGAGGTGCTCGATATCTTCCATGCTAAGCGGGTTATTCTCAGGTTGAGTGTTTATTCACTCGCCATCGCATGAGAAAAGGGCAGTAATAGGGATGCCCAGTCCCAAACTGCAAAAAGAAAAGAGCTTACAAATAATCAAACAAAAACTCCCAATGGAGTCATAACCTTTACTTTATCGCTTGGGAACCGTCACTAGCATGCTTAGCATGGAAGATATTGATAACTGATGGTCATGAAGTGAATGAGAAGGGTGCATGTTTCAAAATAACATTTACCTCTGTTTTAAAAACTTGAGCTCTGGCGCCGCTGCAAATCACTGCTTCCCTCTGCGAAGGGACTATCTATTTACTTTTATGTTGTGTCATCACCTTCTAAAATAAGTGCCAGAACCTGAGAGCACTACTTTCATGCTGATGCATTGTGTGTAGCTAATGTTGGGTGCATCATGACTGGATCTTTTCTACCATGAATTACAATGTTTAGTCGTTGCTTGATCTTTGGAGGTGCTCTGCATTTATGTTTTGCGGTCTCGGAAAGGGCTAGCGAGATACCACTATTGTCATATTATATCATAGTTGTTTTGATAACATGTTGCCGTTTGAGATATCTTATTATTGCTCGCTAGCTGATTATGTCATTGATATGAGTTAATACAATTTTTATAAGTTATTGTCAGCATGGTTAGTTATGATGTTGGCTGAAAACCTGGGTGCTGTTTAAGCTTATTTATGCAAACAAGAGCAAAAGAGTTCGTAAAAGTTTATATTTCTCACTTTCAGTTTATCAACTGAATTGCTTGAGGACAAGCAAATGTTTAAACTTGGGGGAGTTGATACGTCTCCAACGTATCTACTTTTCTTAACGCTTTTTCTCTTGTTAATTTGCATGATTTGAATGAAACTAACCCCGGACTGACGCTGTTTTCAGCAGAACTACCATGGTGTTGTTTTTGGGCAGAAATAAAAATTCTCGGAATAGAACGAAACTTTGCGAGGATTTTTTATACAATAGAAGAGAATTTCTGGAACCAAGAGTCACCTGAGGGGGCACCTGGGTGGGCACAACCCACCAGGGCGAGCCTGCCCCCCCCCCCCCCCAGGCGCGCCCAGGTGGGTTGTCCCCACCTAGTGGCCCCGCAGACGTCAACCCTGACACTATGGGGGAGAAAGAATTATCGCGTTCCATGAGAGGGAGCCGCCGCCACATCCTGTTCTTCATCGGGAGGCTAGATCTGGAGTCCGTTTGGGGCTCCGGAGAGGGGGATCTTCGTTCTTCGTCATCACCAACCCTTCTCCATTGCCAATTCCATGATACTCCCCATCGGGAGTGAGTAATTCCTTCTTAGGTTCGCTGGTCGGTGAGGAGTTGGATGAGATTCATCATGTAATCGAGTTATTTTTGTTAGGGACTGATCCCTAGTATCCACTATGTTCTGAGGTTGATGTTGCTATGACTTTGCCATGCTTAATGCTTGTCACTTTGGGCCCGGGTGCCATGCTTTCAAATCTGAACCGTTTATGTTATCACCATTATATCCATGTTCTAGATCCGATCTAGCAAGTTATAGTCACCTACTACGTGTTATGATCCGACAACCTCGGAGTGACAATAGTCGGGACCACTCCCGGTGATGACCGTAGTTTGAGGAGTTCATGTATTCACCGTGTGTTAATGCTTTGTTCCGATTCTCTAATAAAATGAGGCCTTAATATCCTTAGTTTCCAATATGGACCCCGCTGCCACGGGAGGGTAGGACAAAAGATGTCATGCAAGTTCTTTTCATAAGCACGTATGACTATTTATGGAATACATGCCTACATTATATTTATGAAGTGGAGCTAGTGCCGTATCGCCCTTGCTTATAACTGTCACATGATGAATATCATCCAACAAATTACCGACCCAATGCCTATGAATTTATCCTATATTGTTCTTGCTAAGTTACTGCTGCTATTCATTACTATTGCACTTGCTACAAAACTATTGCTATCACTGTTATTGTTGCCATTGCTACTGCTACTATTATCAAAACTATCATATTACTTGCTACTAATCAGTCTGCTGCAGATAGTTAATCTCCAGGTGTGGTTGAATTGACAACTCAACTACTAATACTTACAAATATTCTTTGGCTCCCCTTGTGTCGAATCTATAAATTTGGGTTGAATACTCTACCCTTGAAAACGATTGCGATCCCTTATACTTGTGGGTTATCAGGTCCCAAAATATAGATTTCTTCTTCCACATGGAAGCGCGTCCCTCAGCGTCTCGGAACAGATAGTTCGCCGGGATCCTTTCCAAAGATTACTTGTACATCATTGACCATAGCAAGTATGTGATCACCAGTACGGATGGCGGCCTTCCTCCGGGGATCTGCCTCGCCTTTGAAATGCTTGCCTTTCTTTCGACATTGATGGTTGGTTGGAGGAAATCGACGATGCCACAGGTACACATTCTTCATGCATTTGTCTAAATATATACTTTTAATGTCATCTAAATAGTGCGTGAATGTGTGGTATCCCTTGTTTGTTTGTCCTGAAAGGTTACTCAGAGCAGGCCAATCATTGATGGTTACAAACAGCAACGCGCGTGTAGGTCAAATTCCTGCTAGTCTTGCTCATCCCACACACGTAGACCTTCAACTAATGGCCTTAGGTACACATCAATGTTGTTTCGGGGTTGCTTAGGGCCTTGGATGAGCACTGGCATCATAATGAACTTCCGCTTCATGCATAGCCAAGGAGGAAGGTTATAGATACATAGAGTCACGGGCCAGGTGCTATGATTGCTGCTTTGGTCCCTAAAAGGATTAATGCCATCCGTGCTTAAACCAAACCATACGTTCCTTGCGTCACCTGAAAATCCCACCCAATTTCTCTCAATTTTTCTCCACTGCGACCCATCAGCGGGTGCTCTCAACTTACCGTCTTTCTTACGGTCCTCTTTGTGCCATCGCATCAACTTGGCATGCTCTTTGTTTCTGAACAGACGTTTCAACCGTGGTATTATAGGAGCATACTACATCACCTTGGCAGGAACTCTCTTCCTGGGGCGCTTGCCGTCAACATCACCAGGGTCATTTCGTCTGATCTTATACCGCAATGCACCGCATACCGGGCATGTGTTCCCCCCATACGCACCGCAGTAGAGGATGCAGTCATTAGGGCATGCATGTATCTTGTGCACCTCCAATCCTAGAAGGCATAGAACCTTCTTTGCTCTGTACGTACTGTCGGGCAATTCGTTATCCTTTGGAAGCTTCTTCTTTAATATTTTCAGTAGCTTCTCAAAACCATTGTCAGATACACCATTGTCTGCCTTCCACTGCAGCATTTCCAATGTGGTACCGAGCTTTATGTTGCCATCTTCGTAATTTGGGTACAACCCTTTTTTGTGATCTTCTAACATGCGATCGAACTTCAACTTCCCATTTTCACTTTGGCATTGTCTCTTTGCATCAACAATGACCCGACGAAGATCATCATCGGGCACATCGTCTAGTTCCTCTTGATCTTCAGCTTCCCCCATTGCAGCATCACCGTATTCAGGGCGCACATAGTTGTCATCATCCTCTTCTTCTTCGATGTCTTCCATCATAACCCCTCTTTCTCCGTGCTTGGTCCAAACATTATAGTGTGGCATGAAACCCTTCATAAGCAGGTCAGTGTGAATGGTTTTCGAGCCAGAGTAAGACTTTGTATTCCCACATATAGGGCATGGACAACACATAAAACCAATCTTCTTGTTTGCCTATGACACATAAAACATGAGTGAAGTAGTATTCAAAATCAACTTTGAAAAAGCCTATGACAAGGTCGAATGGTCTTTCCTCCAACAAGCCCTAAGAATGAAAGGTTTCTCTTATAAATGGCACCAATTGATTCAAAATTTTGTAACTGGAGGTAGCGTGGCCATCAAAGTCCACGATGATGTAGAGCATTAATTTCAGACAAAAAATCACTACAATAGTGTGACCTCATGCCCCAATGCTTTTTAACATTGTTGCTGACATGTTTCCATTCTGATTGAGCACGCCAAGAAGGACGGCCAGATAGCAGGAGTAGTATCACATCTTGTGGATGGTGGCCTCTCTATTCTGCAATATGCCGATGACACAATTGTTTTTATGGAACATGACCTGGACAAGGCTCGAAACTTGAGACTCTTGCTTTCGGCATTTGAGCAAATCTCGGGTCTCAAAATCAACTTCCATAAAAGTGAACTTTTCTGCTTTGGAGAAGCCGTCGAGGCGGCTGCTGATTATGCTCACCTCTTTGGTTGCGCATGGCCAATTACTGATTAAATATTTGGGAATAGCGTTCCACTATCGGCGTCTCGCCATTTGCGGACCGGAAGCATGTAGAGGAGCGTCTAGAGAAACGATTGAGCAGTTGGAGGCAAGCTGCTCTCAGTTGGTGGACGGCTGGTTTTGATTAACTCCATTCTCACAAATATGGTTCTCTATATGCTTTCTTTCTTCCAATTTCCAAAAGGGATCCTGCAAAGACTGGACTATTTTAGATCCAGAATTTTTTGGCAAGGAGACAGAGAAAAGAGGAAATCCAGGTTGGCCAAATGGAGCGCGGTAGGCCGAAAGACCAAGGGGTCCTTGGAATTCATGACTTGCAGGTCAAGCATGAGGCCCTGCACAGTAAATGGTTATTCAAACAAATACAACCTCTAGGTAGTAAGAAGTATTGTTTTTGTACTCATGAAGACACAATCGTACACCTTTTTCTCAATGCAAGATTGCATGTTCAATGTGGTTAGTCATTCAAATAGTGTCAAATTTATATCCGCCTACGAGTGTTGCCAATATATTTGGTCACCGGTTTGACGGTATTCCAAATAAGTTCAAAGTGCTTATAAGGGTGGGAGTGTGTGCCTTAATTTGGTCGCTCTGCCTATGTGGAAACGATTTCTTTTTAATGAAAAAATGCTTCTCCTTTGCAGGTTATTTTTTGCCGTACGCACTTGCTTCATGTGGTATATGCTACAACGACCGGAGCAACGACCGCTATTTTAAGACAGTGTGTACGCGGTTGGAGCGGGTGGCTATAGAGGGGTGTTCCCAACAGGGTGGCAACATAACCTCGGGATCGATCCACCACCACCTTCGACATTGGCATAGTGTCAGTCTACAGGACTCTACTGTTGCCTACATGTCGGTTTTTATTTCATGATTTTTGTCAGACTTTTGAATTTGGTTGTGTGCATTTAGTTATACAGAGGCCTAGTGTTACTCGTAATGCTTTGTCGCTTGACGCTAGATTCTGAGATAATAAAATGACCCTTTATAAAAAAAAATACATGTATGAGTTGATCCCGATGCAGCTCCCGCTGATGTGTGACATCATGCACACAAAGGCAGCGGTGATCCACACTTGGTATGGTTGGTGCATCCGTGTTATTTCACCGGTAGCCACTCTCATTGCGTTCATGTTGTTTCAGCTGAACAACACTATTGGTGCTTACATCAACAGAGTTGATGCCACCGTGACCTATATTCTACAACTGGCGTTCCTCATGGAGACTATGTCATTATTCAAGGCTGTTGGGTTGCAGTTTGTAGGCATGCGGATTCGACCAGAGCAAGCATGCAAATCGCCTGCTGGAAATTTTGAGAATGCATTTCTTATGTGCAGCTCGACCAGGTTATGCATGCAGTTTGCTGTTTTACTTCATCGGAGTTAATTAATTAAAAAACCAAGGTCCACTGTAACAAATTTTTGCAGCTACGTTGTACAAAAACAATATAAAAAATGTTTGCGGTTCTCCGCGGTTCACTTGGGTATATGTGGCGGCTTACTTCCCTCATCTTTGTGGTCCACTTTCGCTTGTGCTCTATGTGAAGTGCAAAAATTTAGGGAAGCAAAAACAGAGTAATGAGGTTCACTTTGAAGTGTGTTGACGTTCGTTTGTGCTCTATGTGAAGTGCAAAATTTTTAGGGAAGCAAAAACAGTGTAATGAGGTTCACTTTGAAGTGTGTTGACGTTCGCTTGTGCTCTATGTGAAGTGCAAAACTTTTATGGAAACAAAAATAGAGTAATGAGGTTCACTTTGAAGTGTGTTGACGTTCGCTTGTGCTCTATGTGAAGTGCAAAATTTTTATGGAAGCAAAAACAGAGTAATGAGTTTCACTTTGAAGTGTGTTGAGGTTCGCTTGTGCTCTATGTGAAGTGCAAAAATGTTAGGGAAGCAAAAACAATAATGTGGTTTACTTTTGATAGTGTTGTGGTTCACTTTGGCTCAGTGTGAAGTGCAAAAAAAAGTTAAAAAGAAATGAAAAAATTAATGCGGCTCACTTAAACTTATGTCGAGGTTCACTTTTTCTTCGATGTGCACTGCACTCGCCTCATATCACAAAAACAGTAATAGAAAAGCTCATGCAATACTATGTCGGACATTACAGTGCGGTTTTTTGTCTGATGCAGTGCGGTTTTCTGTCAGATGAAGTTCACTCGCCAATTTGGCTGTTGCAAATAACAGAGTGTCCGCATTTCGGTAATTTTAAAACTGCTCTTAAACTGTAAGGAATTAGAGAGAGTGTTCAACATGAATAAGTTGCGTCTCATCGATATCTTTCCAACGGCGTATCATTTGAATCATTTTGACAAGTGGTTTGCTGAACTTTCGCAAAAAACGACCACTGCCACTCGTCGTCCGCCACATCATTTTCCAAATTAACTTAAAACCGTAAGGAATCTCAAAACCATTTCTACATATGAAAGTTGCGCCTTGTCCATAGATTTCCAACGACGTATCACACACCTCGTTTTGACAAACGGTTGAAAAACTGAAGCGAAAACAGAACGAAAATTGCTAAAAATTCAAAAAGAAAAACAGAATTCCGCGATTTACTAAATTTGAAACTGATCTTAAACCGTAAAGTTAGAGAAAATAGATATGAAAAAGATGCGCCTCGATGATATCTTTCAAATGGTGTATCATTTGCTTCATTCCGATGGGCGGTTTAGAAAAAACACAAAAAACGCCCGCTGCCGCTCGTCGTGCGCCGCAACATTTTCAAAACTGCTCTTAAACCGTGAAGAATCTCAGAAAGTGTTCAACATGGCGAAGTTGCGCCTAATGCATAGCTTCTCAACGGTATATTAGACGTCTCGTTTCGATAAACGGCTAAAAACCAAGAGCGAAAAAGGTATCGAAAAAGCAGCGCGTGTAGTTTTTTCCGACATGAACACTAGTGTGTGTATTGCAGTACCCCTGCCACTTAAAGTGCAGTGCCCTCGCGTTGAGCGTGCAGTGCGGAAGTGTTATCAGAATAGTTATTCTGCTAATATTAGCAGAATAGACTATATATATATATATATATATATATATATATATATATATATATATATATATATATATATATATATATATAAGTGAGTATACAGATCATTCGCACACACCTCAATAAACAATTGCATGCATTCTAAAGTAGGAGAAACGATCGTCTAGTCATCTACTTATTGTGACGCTCCTGCCACTGCTATGTGGCTCGAGCCCTCGTCCGGGTCAGGAAGAAGACATTTCCTCATGTCAACGATGTGCCTGTACATCTCGTAGCTTGTGTACGCGTCCATGGCCGCATACTTGACATGTTGTTCATCCACTCTCTCATGCCACACACTGTGTTAGGCGTTCTTGTCCATATTGCTCTCTTCCTTCATCTTCGCGTAGTAGGGGTCGATGATGGCCGAGGCGAGGTCAACCAGGGAGTTCAGTTTGTGCTTATCGCTCCCCCAAACCTTGTAGTGGTGTTGGATGTTGACAAGATTCGGGCATTTCAAGCCCAAAACCTTGAGCGCTTTCAGATCGTTGGTGGTGTCGACAGTAGCAAAACTGTAGTTAGAGCTGTTGATAAACCTGGAGAAACGCTCGCAAGGCCTTGTGGCAAGGTAGTAGTGGTAGACGAGGACGTCATGTCGCACGCACAACTGGGCGACGGCAACCTTCTGATTGTGCCTGGCACGACCCATGGTGTACTCAAGGTCGAAGCCGACCACTCGGTACTTGTCCTTGGCAAGGAACTGCTCTATAGTTTGGATGGAGCTCTCCACTGAGACCGGATCGTTCGTGTACACCACCGAGAGGGCCTTCCCCCTCATGTGGGTGTCCACTATGTGCTGCGTGGTGAACTGGCCATCGTTGTCGTCATCGGCTGCTGGGAGCGCCATTGGAGCCACGGGGAGCGCTATTGGAACCGCTGGATGTCCTCTCTATATGTGTCGTCGTGGGTGCGCTTATTGTGTTGTGTGACGCGAGAGATATAAGGTAAATGGCCGCAGGAATAAATGGGGGCCGGGTGGCCTGGATTCTCTGCGTGTCCGCATGGCAGTTTTTGCAGCGAGTAACTGCATCGTCGCGCCGCGCCCGACGCAACCACATGCACACGAACGTGCGTGATTGTGTGCCGGCCCCAAACACTGGCACCGCGCATGGAGGGACAAGGGACGAGCAGCCAGAGGGACGCGAGAGCAGAGCACGCGCGGCGGGACGCGAATAGAGCACGCCGCGGCCGCCTGAACCGCAAGCAACCACACACATAGAATAGTTGAACACGCAACAAATGGTCGCCTACAAGCCGGCAGACAGTTGCGTCGCTGTGTAAAGAGCGGCCGTGTGCTACCACCTCCGTCCAATCTATAGTCCCTTTTATATTCTGTGCCATACTTTGCCCTCAAATTTAATCCACAAATTGTTAATGCATGTTATAAAAATTATGTAATTGGAATCTATGTTCAAATACGAACCCAACTATATAATCTTTGGCGACATGCGTTCGTATTTTATTAGTTAAATCATACTTATAAACCAGGATAGGGGTATAGTAGGTAATTAAATCGCAAACATTTTTTATTAACCGTGTGTGTACGTGGCCTTTCGTCCTCCTCTCGCACGTCTTGTCACCCCGCTGCCGCAGACGGCTTACAACACAAGCTTGCGTAGCGCGCGGGGGTGTTCTTTTGGCCAAACAGTGGCGCCAATGAATCGTTGGTGAGCCCGTTCCCGCGCAACCTCGCAGGTTCCCGCGCAAGCTTCCCGTCCGACTCGGTGAAATCCCCCAAAATCCCAATGCTTATCGGCCTGCTATAAAAACCCCCACGGCCGGCGAGTCCTGCATCGCATTTTCCCCTCCCTCCCTATAGCTTATTATGTCTGCTTCTCCCACAATTGCCTATGGCACCGGTCCGTCGTCGTCGCTCAGCCAATCCGCCATCATTAGAGAACAGCTCCAGCTGGGAGGCTACACCGTGGCGGCGGCGTAGTCCCCTGCGTAGTGTAGTGCGCCTGGCGTCCCTGTTGGGTGTGCGTGGAACACCCACCACACACTCCGCCGCCGCTGCCCGTCGGTAGCTGTTGCCGGCAGCCATTGCCGCCACACCACCTTCGAAAGCCAGGGCCATCTCCCGCTCCACCACCGCGGCCCGAAGGCTGGAGGTGGGCGTCGTGGTCGCCACCCCACTGCTGGCCACCATGGCCATCACCCGCTCCGCCATCGCGGCTCGAAGGCGGGAGGTGGTGGTCGTGGCCGCCACCCCATCGTCGGCCGCTGTGGCCGCCAGCCCACCGTCGACCGCCGAGGTCATCACCCGCTCCGCCACCGCCGCCCGAAGGCGGGAGGCGGAGGTGGATGCCCCGCACGTGCGTCAGCGACCTTGCGCGCTACACCGAGTTCCTGCGGGAGGAGGAGGAGCGTCTCGTCGAGCACGCAAAGAGCCTTACCGCCGCCGTGACCGCTGCACACGCCGCCTCAGAGGCAAGGGATCAGGAGATCTACGAGGAGAATCACCGCTTCGAGAGGGGTCATCTGG
Organism: Triticum aestivum; assembly: GCF_018294505.1. Taxonomy (NCBI): domain Eukaryota; kingdom Viridiplantae; phylum Streptophyta; class Magnoliopsida; order Poales; family Poaceae; genus Triticum; species Triticum aestivum. Next base: position 24,063,616 of record NC_057808.1, read on the forward strand.
AGCGGCAGAGGGCGTTCGAGGTGAGCGTTGATGAAGCTGCAGCAGCGGCAGGCACCGTATTGCAGTTGTCCAACTCGTGGGTAGGCTCCTCCTCCTCTGACTCTTACTGAGCGCGCTCGGCAAAGGAGAGGCAGTCGGAAGTAGTACAAAGCCCTTCCGTAGTAGTAGTAGTATTTAGGGGCTATTTTGTTCAGTTCATCTGATTATAGATGTGGTGGAACTATACAACGTACTTAAAATTAGCTAGTATATATAGTTGAACTAGCTATTTCAGTACGTGGTTGGCAACAATTGGGGAAAAGTTTGGTCGGACTGGGTTCAGCTGTCGAGTTGAACTATTTGTATAAATTAAGAACGACTACTTAATCTATGAATGAAATCTATGCTTAATTACTGAATTTTAGTTGCAAAAATTAGATACTGCTAGTGATTTTTAGCTTCATATTTTGACAAATCGCAGTGTTACAAGGTTGACAAATGGCAATGTTACTAGATCAACAAATGTCAATCTTTCCAGTTTGACAAATGGCAACATGCCCATTATGACAGACGCAAATCGCACCAAATTGTTTGTAAGTGGTTGCACACGGGTCATCCAAAAGAACCGTTTGCATTGAAGAGATGCACAAATCCGGCTCTCACTTTGCATCATGTCGTCCCGGGGTCGACGGGCGGGGCGCAGGAGGACGGCGGCTGGCGGCGCTGAGAGGTAGCGTTCGACAGCGGCGTCCCATGCCGCTGAGGGGGGCGCGCGCACGGAGAGGAAGGCGGGCGGCCATGGAAGTCAAAGGGCTCGCTTCCCAGTGAGCATGCGTAGCGTACTGCTCGCACGCTTCCCGGTGAGCCAGCGCATTCGAGGACAGCTTGCACACCTCTCGGTCAGCCTGTGCACCGGACTGCGCTCGCACGCCTCCCGTTCAGTCAAGGTCAAGCACCTGTCCGCACGGCACCTCCTACAGCCAGTAAAACCAAGACACGTGGCGTCACATGAATAGTTAACAGAACGCACACGGTTTGAATTATACAAACGTTTGAGATATTAAAGTCGCAGCTATTTTTTCAAAATACTTTTGTTGGCTGTCATTATTCGAGTGCGCCTTCTCTCAAAATGTACATGAAAGATACCACCGCATGTCGGGTGCCATTCCATGATAGCACGCTAGTTTCGTGATTTTCAGACGAGTTTTGGATTTACTAGAATTTAAGAATAAAGTATCTCAATGTTTTGCCGGCAATCAACAGTGCCCTGGTGTTTGAAATTCATTCCCATTTCTTGCATGGGACCTAAGTATGCACCCAAGGACGCAGATTTGATTTTTGAACCAATTTATATGCACTGGAGCATGTGCATGTAGTTCAAATTTGAATTATGCACATAAATGCATTGAAAACTCAATTAATGCATAAAAATGTCCAAACGAACCCCGAAAAATCCCAAAAATTGACACAACACTCTCGTTAATACTTCTCATAACACTCCTGTTAATACTTCTCACAAACCTGGTTTTTAAATTCTAGTAAATCCAAAACTCGTCTGAAATTCATGAAACTTGGCATGCTATCATGGAGCGGCATCAACATGCCATGATAAAAAATTTGTTCCATTTGGGGCAGGTTTGGGTATATGCTTCTCACAAACCAGAGCTTCTCACAATAAGCATGATGGTTTCGGTAGGTAACGTCACACCTTTGGGGACGAAACGATATCCATTGCCTCTTATTGCTTTCAAAAACTTTCTCATGTCAACATAGAACAACAGGAGTGTTGTGTCAATTTTTGGAATTTTTCGGGGTTCGTTTGGACATTTTTATGCATTAACTGAGTTTTCAATGCATTTATGTGCATAATTCAAATTTGAACTACATGCACATGCTCCAGTGCATATAAATTGGTTGAAAAATCAAATCTGTGTCCTTGGGTGCATGCTTAGGTCCCATGCAAGAAATGTGAATGAATTTCAAACACCAGGGCACCGTTGATTGCCGGCAAAACATTGAGATGCCTGGTTTTTAAATTCTAGTAAATCCAAAAATCGTCTGAAATTCATGAAACTTGGCATGCTATCATGGAACGGCATCAACATGCCGTGATAAAAATTTTGTCCTATTTGGGGCAGGTTTGGGTATATGCTTCTCACAAACCAGAGCTTCTCACAACAAGCATGATGGTTTCGGTAGGGAACGTCCCATCTTTGGGGACGAAACAATATCCATTGCCTCTATCCAATATACAGAACATATTTATGCACATCCTTGTTTCCAGGTCTTTCCAAAGCAGTTCACTGATGATTACCTCCCAAACCATCCCTATGGTCAGGAGGCGAGGAAGGTTTTCATACAACACCCACGCTTCAATATTGAAGTGTTCCTGAAGAGGACGAAGGACGGGCGGTTAATCATCCACAGGCACTGGCCTAGAGTTGCAAAGACCTTCAACATGAATGAAGGCTCAATATTCGCCTGCCGCTTCAGCAGTTTTCCAGATGAGATGCATCTGTCTATATACCGTCTATAATTGCTAATTTCGAAAGGTTCTACATGTTGCATGTGAAACTTGGTGCTGGTGCAGTTGTGTATTGGGGTAGCTGAGTGCTGAAGCTATATCATGTTGTACTCGATCTGATGTATTTCAATTATGAAATTCTGCTTCCTTAATATGGAAATGAAATATATTATGTGCTTAATATGAATGTCAACTAGATTAATAAATGGATTATTAATAATAGGGCAATTAGCCTGCTAATTGGGTTTTGCTATTGCAAACGGTTATTGAAAAAATACCGTGGGAGATGACCTCATGCAACGCACACAATTTTTAGGAATAAACCGTGGTGGATCAATGAACAATCACACACGACTTTCTCTTGAAAACTGTTTGCGTTAGGCCACCTTGCGCAAACATTTACCACATAAAAACTGTGTGTGATGGACAGCCTTTGCCACACAGTTTCTTCTACGGACCGTGTGTGATGCATTCAATAAGGTAAATGATTTAACGGGAAAAATTGTGTGTGATGTACCTGTGAACGGAAACGTTTAGCGAGGACTGCCTGTGTGGGATGTACTTGCGACCGGAAACAATTTCGCCTGTATAATTGTATTTTTTAGCTCTATTGTATGTATTTCCGTATTTGAGCGCTCGCCAGTCACACACGACGTCGTTTTGCCGAGGGTGTATCAGGAGGGCATATCCCCGAAGGTTTCTGGGTCGTGTCGGAAGGACCCCCTATCGCCCACACTCACTTGGCGACGGTTCCAAATGTCGTCGCGAAAAGGGGTTAAAAACCGTTTTTATAGCAACGACGTGCACCAGTGTGCTCTTTCATGTTTATCTTACCCGACTGGCAATCTAGCATCTACTTCTGAAAAATCACTCTGAACCCAGCAACAACACGCAGTTTCTTGTTCCACATGCCCTTATGGAGTAATCTCAAGCTAAATGAAATACAGTAAACCTGATAGCCCGTCTTAGGGGAACTAAATCCATTCGCTGGGGCTAATACGCAAGCCTCTATATCCGGCAAGGTTTTCACTCTAATATTCATACACTTGGTTGAAAATGACCCATGGTGAATTGTGGTTGTGGCAAGTGCTATTTTTTTGGTACACGGTGGTGTACAAAGGCCTTGTGGATACATGTTTTTGATTCAAATTTTTTGAACGGGTGTGGCTATCGCTTTGGTTGGTTTAGTGTTTTTGTACTGCATGTGGGGTAGGCTGATGTGTTCGGTGTTCTTGCGTGCTTCTTTTGCGTCGCTGTCACGTTGGGTTTGTGTCCTGGCCGCTGTTGCCCAATCGATGCGTCGCTTTCTGTTCCTGCCGCTGTTGGTCAGTCATCATGTCGCTTTCTGTTTATCATCGGTGCCGCTTTGGTCGCGCTTTCCAGAGTGTGCTGATCTTCTTCCGGCAGTGCTGATATTCCTGTGTTTTCTAGAGTCGTCTTGTGTGTTATGGGGCTATAAATAGGCTGCTTCTTCTCTTGTGGTAGGCGGCATTGGCGACGCTGTCACTGCGCACCTCGCGTGCCTCGGCGCTCGCATCGTCGTCGGCTACATCGGCGACTCGGCACCCGCGGAGCATCTGGTCGCATCCCTGAATGCGGCCGCGGGCAGCTCGGGGCCACGCGCGGTCGCCGTGTGCGTGGACGTGTCGGACCCCATGCAGGTGGAGCGTCTGTTCGACGCGGCGCATGTGGCGTTCGGGCGCGACCTCCACATCGTGGTGACGGCCGACGGGTTCCAGGACGCAGCATACCCGGCCATTCGGTGCTCGATGGTTGCTTCTTCATCCAGTCGTAATGGTTTGCGTCGTTGATAACCCACAAGTATAAGGGATCACAACAGTTTTTGAGGGTAGATTATTCAACCCAAATTTATTGATTCGGCACAAGGGGAGCCAAAGAATATTCTCAAGTATTAGCAGTTGAGTTGTCAATTCACCCACACCTGGATAACTTAATATTTGCAGCAAAGTATTTAGTAGCAAAGTAATATGGAAGTAATGGTAACGGTAGCAAAAGTAATATTTTTTGGTTTTATAGTGATTGTAATAGTAGCAACGGAAAAGTAAATGAGCAAAGATCAATATGTGAAAAGCTCGTAGGCATTGGATCGGTGATGGAGAATTATCCCGGATGCAATTATTCATGCAACAGTTATAACATAGGGTGACACAGAACTAGCTCCAATTCATCAATGTAATGTAGGCATGTATTCCGAATATAGTCATACGTGCTTATGGAAAAGAACTTGCATGACATCTTTTGTCCTACCCTCCCGTGGCAGAGGGGTCCTAGCGGAAACTAAGGGATATTAAGGCCTCATTTTAATAGAGTGCCGGACCAAAGCATTAACACATAGTGAATACATGAACTCCTCAAACTACGGTCATCACCGGGAGTGGTCCCGATTATTGTCACTTCGGGGTTGCCGGATCATAACACATAGTAGGTGACTATAGACTTGCAAGATAGGATCAAGAACTCACATATATTCTTGAAAACATAATAGGTTCAGATCTGAAATCATGGCACTCGGGCCCTAGTGGCAAGCATTAAACATAGCAAAGTCATAGCAACATCAATCTCAGAACATAGTGGATACTAGGGATCAAACCCTAACAAATATAACTCGATTACATGATAAATCTCATCCAACCCATCACCGTCCAGCAAGCCTACGATGGAATTACTCACGCACGGCGGTGAGCATCATGAAATTGGTGATGGAGGATGGTTGATGATGACGATGGCGGCGGATTCCCCTCTCCGGAGCCCCGAACGGACTCCTGATCAGCCCTCCCGAGAGAGTTTAGGGCATCGCGGCGGCTCCGTATCGTAAAACGCGATGAATCCTTCTCTCTGATTTTTTTCTCCCCGAACACGAATATATAGAGTTGGAGTTGAGGTCGGTGGAGCTCCAGGGGGCCCACGAGGCAGGGGGCGCGCCCAGAGGGGGCAGGCGCGCCTCCCACCCTCGTGGATAGGGTGTGGGCCCCCTGGCCTTGATTCTTTCTCCAGTATTTTTTATATATTCGAAAAATAATCTTCGTGAATTTTCAGGTCATTCCGAGAACTTCTATTTCTGCACAAATAACACCATGGCAATTCTGCTGAAAACAATGCCAGTCCGGGTTAGTTCCATTCAAATCATGCAAGTTATAGTCCAAAACAAGGGCAAAAGTGTTTGGAAAAGTAGATACGACACAGACGTATCAACTCCCCAAGCTTAAACCTTTGCTTGTCCTCAAGCAATTCAGTTGATAAACTGAAAGTGATAAAGAAAAACTTTTACAAACTCTGTTTGCTCTTGTTGTTGTAAATATGTAAAGCCAGCATTCATGTTTTCAGCAAAGATTATGAACTAACCATATTCAAAATAACACTTAGGTCTCATGTTTACTCATATCAATGGCATAATCAACTATAGCGAGCAATAATAATAAATCTCGGATGACAACACTTTCTCAAAACAATCATGATATGATATAACAAGATGGTATCTCGCTAGCCCTTTCTGAGACCGCAAAACATTAATGCAGAGCACCTTTAAAGATCAACGACTGACTAAACATTGTAATTCATGGTAAAAGAGATTCAGTCATAGTCATACCCAATATAAATTAATAGTAATGGATGGAAATGACAGCAGTGCTCTCCAGCTGGTGCTTTTTAATAAGAGGGTGATGACTCAACATAAAAGTAAATGGATAAGCCCTTCGCAGAGGGAAGCAGGGATTTGTAGAGGTGCTAGAGCTCGATTTTAAAGTAGAGATAAATAATATTTTGAGCGGCATACTTTTATTGTCAACATAACAACTGAGAGATGGCGATATCTTCCATGCTACACACATTATAGGCGGTTCCCAAACAGAATGGTAAAGTTTATACTCCCCCTCCACCAACAAGCATCAATCCATGGCTTGCTTGAAACAACGAGTGCCTCCAACTAACAAGAGTCCCGGGGGAGTTTTGTTTGCAATTATTTTGATTTGATTTGCTTAAAGCATGGGACTAGGCATCCCGGTGACCAGCCATTTTCTCGTGAGTGAGGAGCGGAGTCCACTCCTCTTGAGAATAACCCGCCTAGCATGGAAGATACAGAGAGCCGTAGTTGATACATGAGCTATTCGAGCATACAAAACCGAATTTCATTTGAAGGTTTAGAGTTTGGCACATACAAATTTACTTGGAACGTTAGGTAGATACCGCATATAGGTAGGTATAGTGGACTCATATGGAATAACTTTGGGGTTTAAGGGATTGGATGCACAAGCAGTATTCCCGCTTAGTACAAGTGAAGGCTAGCAAAAGACTGGGAAGCGGCCAACTAGAGAGCGACAACAGTCATGAACATGCATTAAACTTAATGAACATTGAGTGCAAGCATGAGTAGGATATAATCCACCATGAACATAAATATCGTGAAGGCTATGTTGATTTTGTTTCAACTACATGTGTGAACATGTGCCAAGTCAAGTCACTTGAATCATTCAAAGGAGGATACCACCCTATTATACCACATCACAACCATTTTAATAGCATGCTGGCACGCAAGGTAAACCATTATAAACTCCTAACTAATTAAGCATGGCATAAGCAACTATAATCTCTAATTGTCATTGCAAACATGTTTATTCATAATAGGCTGAATCTGGAACGTGGAACTAATCATATTTAAAAAAACAAGAGAGGTCGAGTTCATACCAGCTTCTCTCATCTCAATCAGTCCATCATATATCGTCATAATTGCCTTTCACTTGCACGACCGAACGATGTGAATAATAATAATAGTGCACGTGCATTGGACTAAGATGGAATCTGCGAGCATTCAATAAACATGAGAAGACAAGGCAATATGGGCTCTTGGTTAAATCAACAATAATGCATATAAGAGCCACTTCAACATTTTCATTATGGTATTCTCCTATCGACCCCCAAAGAAAAGAAAAGAAATAGAACTATTTACACGGGAAAGCTCCCAACAAGCAAAAGAAGAACATGAAATCTTTTTGAGTTTTCTTTTATTTATTACTACTACAGCAAGAAAGTAAACTAACTAAAAGCTACAACTATTTTTTTGTTTTTCTTAAGGTTTTTCAAACACACAAGAAGAAGGCATAAAAAAGGAAAATAAACTAGCATAGATAGTACAATGAAAAAGTATGAGCACCGACAACTAGCAATGAGTGTGTGAATATGAATGTAATGTCGGTGAGAAATACGTACTCCCCCAAGCTTAGGCTTTTGGCCTAAGTTGGTGTATTGCCACGGCTGGCCTGGCGGATATCCGAAGTTGTAACTGGGGTCGTACTGAGATGCAGCGGCTATTGCATCGTGGGCTGCAGCTTGGAGGCGAGCTGCCCTCGTCCTCCTCTCATACTCATTTGCCTCGTCCCTAGTTATAACATATCTCCCCTTTGCCTGAAAGTCAAAGAGAGTAGGAGCAGGGAGGACAATATTGACGGCATGACGCCTGTCAAAGATTAGTTGTTACTGGAGAGGCGGTTCATTCCTCTCAACAAACTGATGGTGAACCATGGCATTAAAATCTAGATAAGAAGGAGGCAATTCCATATCATAATCACGAATAGGTATTCCAAGAAAATTAGCTAGACGGGTTGCATAAATTCCGCCAAAGAAATCTCCATTAATTCTATTATTATGCAACCTACGTGCAACAATGGCTCCCAAATTATAATGTTTATCTCCCAATACAGCACTCCTGAGAACACTTAGATCAGGGACACACATGCGACATGCTTCATCCTTACCATTGATGCACCTACCTATGAAGAGATCAAAATAATGTATAGCAGGAAAATGAATGCTCCCTATGGTAGCTTGTGTTATATCTCTAGACTCCCCCACACTTATACTAGCAAGAAAATCTCTAAACTCAGATTTGCGAGGCTCACTAGTGCTACCCCATTGCGGAAGTTTACATGCAATGCTAAAATCCTCTATGTCCATATTATAAGAATTTTCATAAAGATCAAACAGGACAGTTTGAGAATTGCATGATGATGAAAAGTCAAACCTCCTCACAAAGGAATCAGTGAGATAGTGGTACTGACGGTACTTATCTGCCTCGAAGCTCACAAGATCAGCGTTACGCACATATGCGTTAAATTCTTCCTTGATTCCTGCTCGATCCATAAAGTCCTCTGAAGGCCATTCACAAGCCCGCACTTGAGCTTCCCTCGGTGGTTCATTGTCCGCATCGCGTATTGCGGGCCTGGGCCCTTGCTTTCTTGAAGGACCACCTTGGTACATTTTACTAAACATGTTTCTTCCTCTGAAAAATTTCTGAAAATTTTAGTAACTTCAAATAAAAGTGAACCAAACTCAACAAAATTGATAGCAACTACTCCCACAAGTGCCTAGAGACTATATCATGCATTAGAACTACTTGGGACCATATAAATTTGACATGCAAGCTCAAGAACATGGTCACCTAGGCAGCAAAAAATTGTAATGAATAAAGCACTAGAACAAAAACTAATTGGACCATTGGAGGAGTCACATACCGAAGAGAAATCCCCCAAAGCAGTTTTGTGAGTGCAGCTTTGAGCTAGGAGATCGAAAATGGCAGCAAGATGAGCTAGAACTCGTGCTTGAGCTGTTTGGTGATTTTTTTGGGGGGAAGAAGGAGTAGTGTGTGGTGGCTGGAATAAGTGGAGGGGAGCCACCAAGGGCCCACGAGGCAGGTGGCGCGCCTAGGGGGTGGGCGCGCCCTGGACCCTCGTGGCCAGATGCTTGCTCCCCCTGATGTGTTCTCAGTGCCAGATATTCTCAAATATTCCAGAAAAAATCATATTTCAATTTCGGGGCATTTGGAGAACTTTTATTTTCAGGGTATTTTTTATTGCACGGATAATTCAGAAAACTGACAGAAAATACTAATTTACTTTATTTATCCTAAATAACAGAATGTAAAAGAGGGTACAAAAGGTTGTGCTTTCTAACTTCATCCATCTCATGCTCATCAAAAGGAATCCACTAACAAGGTTGATCAGGTCTTGTTAACAAACTCATTTCGAATTGCATTAAACCGGAGAATTTTCGAATAGCACTAGGTTACCTCAACGGGGATATGCACGTCCCCAATAATAAGAATATCATTTTTCTACTTGACAGTAGGTAGAGGAAATTCAAAACCTCCAAAAATAATTGATGGAATTTTTCCAATAGAGTTGATACTATGAACTTGAGGTTGTTTCCTCGGAAAGTGTACCGTATGCTCATTTCCATTAACATGAAAAGTGACATTGCCTTTGTTGCAATCAATAACAGCCCCTGCAGTATTCAAAAAGGGTCTTCCAAGAATAATAGACATACTATCATCCTCGGGAATATAAAGAATAACAAAGTCCGTTAAAATAGTAACGTTTGCAACCACAACAGGCACATCCTCACAAATACCGACAAGTATAGCAGTTGATTTATCGGCCATTTGCAAAGATATTTAAGTAGGTGTCAACTTATTCAAATCAAGTCTACGATATAAAAAGAGAGGCATAACACTAACACCGGCTCAAAGATCACATACAGCAGTTCTAACATAATTTCTTTTAATGGAGCATGGTATAGTTGGTACTCCTGGATCTCCAAGTTTCTTAGGTATTCCCCCCTTAAAAGTATAATTAGCAAGCATCGTGGAAATTTCAGCTTCCGGTATCTTTCTTTTATTAGTAACAATATCTTTCATATACTTAGCATAAGGATGCATTTTGAGCATATCAGTTAAACGCATACGCAAAAAGATAGGCCTAATCATTTTAGCAAAGCGCTCAAAATCCTCATCATCCTTTTTCTTGGATGGTTTATGAGGAAAAGGCATGGGTTTCTGAACCCAAGGTTCTCTTTCCTTACCGTGCTTCCTAGCAACAAAGTCTCTCTTATGATAGCGTTGATTCTTTGATTGTGGGTTATCAAGATCAATAACTGGTTCAATCTCTACATCATTGTCATTGCTAGGTTGAGCATCAACATGAACATCTTCATTAACATTATCACTAGGTTCGTGTTCATTACCAGATTGTGTTCCAGCATCAGAAATAGAAATATCATTGGGATTGTCAGGTGTGTCAATAACAGGTTCACTAGAAGCGTGCAAAGTCCTATCATTTTTCTTTTTCTTTCTTTTTAGAAGGACTAGGTGCATCTAAATTATTTCTCTGAGAATCCTGCTCAATTCTCTTAGGGTGACCCTCAGGATACAATGGTTCCTGAGTCACGTTACCCCCTCTAGTTGCAACTCTAACAGCAAAGTCATTATTCTTACTATTCAATTCATTGAGCAAATCATCCCGAGCTTTTAGTACTTGTTCTACTTGAGTGGTAACCATAGAAGCATGTTTACTCATAAGTTTAAGTTCACCTTTAACTCTAGACATATAATCACTCAAGTGTTCAATCATATAAGCACTGCGTTTTAATTCTCTACCAAAATAAGCATTGAAGTCTTCTTGCTTAACCATAAAATTATCAAACTCATCCAAACATTGGCTAGCAAACTTAGTAGGAGGGATTTCAGCTTTATCATATATATAGAGAGAATTTACCTTTACTACCTGTGTCGGGTTATCAATACCGTGTGTTTCTTGAATAGGTAATGGATTAAAACCATGTATTTCTTCAACAGGCGGTAAATTAAGACCATGTATTTCTTCAACATGAGGTAAATTCTTAACATCTTCAGCTTTTATACCTTTTTTTCATAGATTTCTTTGCCTCTTGCATATCTTCAGGACTGAGAAATAGAACACCCCTTTTCTTCGGAGTTGGTTTAGGAGTTGGTTCAGGAAGTGTCCAATTATTTTCATTTTTCAACATATTATTCAATAGAATTTCAGCTTGATCAATTGTTCTTTCCCTGAAAACACAACCAGCACAACTATCCAGGTGGTCTCTGGAAGCATCGGTTAGTCCATTATAAAAGATATCAAGTATTTTATTTTTCTTGAGAGGATGATCAGGCAAAGCATTAAGTAATTGGAGAAGCCTCCCCCAAGCTTGTGGGAGACTCTCTTCTTCAATTTGCACAAAATTATATATTTCCCTTAAAGCAGATTGTTTCTTATGAGCAGCGAAATATTTAGCAGAGAAGTAATAAATCATATCCTGGGGACTACGCACACAACCAGGATCAAGAGAATTAAACCATATCTTAGCATCACCCTTGAATGAGAATGGAAATATTTTAAGGATATGATAGTAGCGAGTTTTCTCGTCATTAGTGAACAGGGTGGCTATATCATTTAATTTAGTAAGATGTGCCACAACAGTTTCAGATTCATAGCCATAGAAAGGATCAGATTCAACCAAAGTAATTATATCAGGGTCTACAGAGAATTCATAATCCTTATCAGTAACAAAGATAGGTGAAGTAGCATAAGCAGGATCATACTTCATTCTAGCATTCAGAGATTTTTGTTTCAGCTTACCGAATAATTTCTTAAGATCACTTCTATCATTGCAAGCAAGAAAATCTCTAGCAGTTTCTTCATCCATAACATAACCTTCAGGCACAACAGGCAATTCATATCTAGGGGGAGAATCTTCATCATCACTTTCATCAATATTATCAGTTTCAATAGTTTCATTCTCCCTAGCCCTAGCAAGTTGTTCATCAAGAAATTCATCAACTGGCATAGTAGTATCAAGCATAGAAGTAGTTTCATCATAAGTATCATGCATAGTAGAAGTGGCATCATCAATAACATGCGATATATCAAAATTAATAGCGGAAGCAGGTTTAGGTGTCGCAAGCTTACTCAAAACAGAAGGTGAATCAAGTGTAGAGCTAGATGGCAGTTCCTTACCTCCCCTCGTAGTTGAGGGATAAATTTTTGTTTTCTCATCTTTCAAGATCTTCATAGTGACCAGCAGATATAAATCCCAAGTAACTCAAAGAATAGAGTTATGCTACCCGGAAACGGCGCCAGAAAATAGTCTTGATAACCCACCAGTATAGAGGATCGCAACAGTTTTCGAGGGTAGAGTATTCAACCCAAATTTATTGATTCGACACAAGGGGAGCCAAAGAATATTCTCAAGTATTAGCCGTTGAGTTGTCAATTTAACCACACCTGGATAACTTAATATCTGCAGCAAAGTATTTAGTAGCAAAGTAATATGGAAGTAACAGTAACGGTAGCAAAAGTAATATTTTTGGGTTTTATAGTGATTGTAACAGTAGCAACGGAAAAGTAAATGAGCAAAGATCAATATGTGAAAAGCTCGTAGGCATTGGATCGGTGATGGAGAATTATGCCGGATGCGATTATTCATGCAAACAATTATAACATAGGGTGACACAGAACTAGCTCCAATTCATCAATGTAATGTAGGCATGTATTCTGAATATAGTCGTACGTGCTTATGGAAAAGAACTTGCATGACATCTTTTGTCCTACCCTCCCGCTAGCGGAAACTAAAGGATATTAAGGCCTCCTTTTAATAGAGTACCGGACCAAAACATTAGCACATAGTGAATATATGAACTACGTTCATCACCGGGAGTGGTCCCGATTATTGTCACTTTGGGGTCGCCGGATCATAACACATAGTAGGTGACTATAGACTTGCAAGATAGGATCAAGAACTCACATATATTCATGAAAACATAATAGGTTCAGATCTGAAATCATGGCACTCGGGCCCTAGTGACAAGCATTAAGCATAGCAAAGTCATAGCAACATCAATCTCAGAACATAGTGGATACTAGGGATCAAACCCTAACAAATCTAACTCGATTACATGATAAATCTCATGCAACCCATCACCGTCCAGCAAGCCTACGATGAAATTACTCACGCACGGCGGTGAGCATCATGAAATTGGTGATGGACGATAGTTGATGATGACGATGACGACGGATTCCCCTCTCCGGAGCCCCGAACGGACTACAGATCAGCCATCCCGAGAGAGTTTAGGGCTTGGCGGCGGCTCCATATCGTAAAACGCGATGAATCATTCTCTCTGATTTTTTTCTCCCCGAACACGAATATGTAGAGTTGGAGTTGAGGTCGGTGGAGCTCCAGGGGGCCCACGAGCCACGGGGCGCTTAGAGGGGGCAGGCGCGCCTCCCACCCTGGTGGACAGGGTGTGGGCCCCCTGGCCTTAATTCTTTTGCTAATATTTTTTATATTTTCCAAAAAAATCTCCATGAAATTTCAGGTCATTTCGAAAACCTTTTTTTCTGCACAAAAATAACACCATGGCAATTCTGCTGAAAACAACGTTAGTCCGGGTTAGTTATATTCAAATCATGCAAGTTAGAGTTCAAAATAAGGGCAAAAGTGTTTCGAAACATAGATACGACAGAGATGTGTCAGTGGTCCTGGCCGGCCTCGTGGGTCGCGTGGGGTTACGGTTGGTCGTCGCGGTGGCGCTGTTCGTCGTGGTGCTTCTGCTGCGCCTACGTTTTCCCAGCCTCGCTCGTTTTCTCGGCTTGGTCGTTCTGCGCGTGGTTCGCCTTCTTCGCGTGCTTTCTCCGTGCGGTCCTGTTTCGGTGGATATGGCTGCGCAATCTGGTTTGTTTCTTTTTTCCTTTTGTTCGATTGGCTTCCGCTGTTTTTGTGGACTAATTGTTGTGATTTGTTGTTGTAAACAGGTGGTCGTGTTTCTGTTGCGTCTCGCAGGGAGGAGATTCGTTTGGGCAAGCGCCCTGTTGATTCTGCTCTTGGTTTGTGTTCTTGGTTCGATGAAGTTTCATTTTTGGCTGTTGTTTGTTGGTACTTACTTATGTGGTTTATTTTGTATTTACAGATGTATTTTCCTGCGGGTCGGAGTCGTCTGGACGTGATGTTCTTGCTGCTATTGGCTCCTTGCCTTGTATAGATTCTGGTATTCTCCCTTTTTTTTTTTTTGTAAGTGAGTGTGTGGATTTGGGTAGTTGAATATGGGTGTTGTCGGTTGTAGGTATTTTTCTTATTGGGTTGGTATCTGTGCGTGGTTTGCCCACGCGGTTAGTTGCATGGGACATGCATGTGGGCCTGTGTGCGTCGTTGTGTGGCGCATGTACGTACGACTGGTGCTGATATGTGCACTCCATGGTGTACACGGGTGTGTGCGTGCATGGCCCACGTATGTGTGTATTCATGTTAGGTGTACCCCGTGGCGTACCCGCGTGCTTGCGTGCATGGGACATGCACGTGTGTGTTCATGTTAGGTGCACCCCGTGGCGTACTTGCATGCATGGGCCATGCACGTGTGTGTGCGACGTTTTTTCCTTTTTTTTTTTTCTGATTTTGGTTGTGACAATTTTTTGTATTTGCAGATATATTTGTTCCCAGTGCCGGGGAGGCTACTGTTGCGTCTTTATTTTTGAAATGGAGGAGGACCCCCGGCCTCTGCATCTTGACGATGCATGGAGCCACTTTATTAATTATTCACACAAGACCTTACAAAGTCATAAAACAGTAAGACTGAAGCCATCATCTAGGCATGAAAAGTGTCGCTACTCCTATCCAAGAGATGAAGGGATGCTGATAGTCTGGGCATAGTACCAAACAGACCTCGCAGGCAAACCTAACATCTAAGACCTGAGGTACCATCCAGGTCGCCTGCCGGGTATGGGTCACCTACCAGTCCGGCGCACTCCTCAACCAGGACGCCTGTCGGGTCTGAGGCCGCCGCAGCTACCTGCCACCAATCCATCTTCAGAGCTGTACTGCTGCATCTACCTTGCCCGGTCTAGCTGCCGTCGACGCCACCACGACGCCAGACCGCGTCACCCTCCTGCGCGAGTCCATCTCCGCGCATCGGACGCAGAGTCACCACAACGCCATGCCGCCGAGACCCGCCGCCACCAATGAGTGAGATGCTGCACCGCTCCACCAAAGAATCCGTCCTCTGCTCCTGCATCCAGCCGCTGCTCAAAAAATGATGCCCCCATGAGGGAAAACGACGCCCCAAAAGCACCGCCATCGTCCGATCCGGAAACTCCGGATCAAGGTTTTCACCCAGAGCAGAGCAAGCAAGTCGACAGAAGCTGCAGAGGCGATGTCTTCAACAAGATAACGACGCGAAAACGCCGCCATCGCCCGCCATGACCCGAGTCATAGCACGGTTTTCACCGGCAACCCCGTCTCCCCACTGTACGCCGGGACTAGATGCGAGAATCCACAACCATCTAGCCGACCACCTCCGGCGAAGAAGATGGCCACCACCTCCACGCCAAGGGCCGAAGCCCCGACGTCCTCGTGTCGCATGCCTAGTCCAGAGGCCGCTTGCCGCGCCGGAACAAAGGATGCGCACGACGGCTTGAGGAACCACCATCCAGATCCGAATGGGATCCAGATCGGACACCCTAGCCGCCGACGTGATATCTTCGTCGTCGCCGCCACCAGCACGACAACCCTGGTCGCCACCGGCCTGCGCCATCGCCCTTGGATCGGCCGGAGTGGGTCGCAGCCACCCAGATCCGATCGCCGGCCGAGGAAGATTGCCGCCGCCGCCGCTGCGGCCCGCAGGCTTAGCCTGCGATGCCCTCGGCGGCGGCATCGGGAGGAGAGGGAGGCCCGGCGGGGAGGCCCCGGTGCGGCGCGGCGCCGCCGCACGGGGGAGGAGGTCAAGGAGGTTCCACGGCCTGAGCTGTTCCTTAAAAAATAAATAAATCCACGTGTTGCGTCTGCTGGTTCCTATTTTTCTGATTGGTTGTGTGGCCCTTCGGTGGTTATTCATCCACGTGTTGTTCCGCTTCGATGTGTGGGGACTTCTTCTCGATCTGTTCCGTTAGGTTGGTTGCTACGTACGTGTGATTATGTGACAAAATATATTAGTTTACTGACTTTTGTTTTTTTCCTGTTAGTTTTGCCTACGCCGGTCGTCGATGTTGTCGACAGTTGTGTTGCTCGACGCAAGAGGAAATTGATTCGATCATACAGGTCTGTTAGTTTGGCAGCACTGTTTTTCTAAAACCGTGGTAATTCAAAACCTCAGCTTTTCAAGATTAGGGCAATGAATACCTCGGTTTGTCAAATGCGTTGTTTTCCTCTGTTTTGCCAAAACCACCGACCTGTTTGGCAAGTGCTGTTTTACCGTAATTTTGACTAACTGCACCAACCCAGCTACACTCAAGGTGCCGATCAGCATGTAAAAACGGCCATGCAATGCATGCAGCCATGACATGCAGGCCAAGTCCTATTGGGCTCTCCTAGATGCTAGGAGCTGCAGCGCAGCCTACGGACTAGAATTCTATCTTGTATACTTGCATGCAGCCATGCCATACACATCACTAACTACGATGTACAGAGGCTACCCCTTGCGGCAGTGGTGACCAACAGACCAAGGAATCGCTGGCGACAGCGTCTGGAAGGAGATGGGCTTGAGAGACCAAGGAAATAAAAAAGTTAAGCACCTAACCTGAAATGCCATTAATCAGGAGAGAAATGGCACTTCAATTAACAAATAAGGATGACGAGGAGTCGAAGGCGCTGCCGTTTTCTCTCAGCTCAGTTTTGAAAAAAGAGGTCGTGACCACTTTTTTAGATACTGCAAAGAAACCACGGTATAGAGATACCACAGTTTTTTAAACTATAGTATTTTTTTCATCCAAACACCCCAAAGTATTTAAAACCAAGGTTTTTTCAGGCAGGTTGGCCGCTCGTTTGGCCCCGACCAGGGTTGTGATTTCCCCCAAGAAATCAGCAGACCTCACGTGGTCCGCCGGCCCGTATACACTTACAATCACACAAGTAGCCTGGGATACCCGGTGACGAACGGTAGCTGCAATATAAAACATACCAGGCTCCCACCAAATTACATCGCAAATATCTTTATTACAGCCCATCAGTTAGCCTCCAGAAAGACCCAAGGAAGAGGTCCAGAACCAATCGAAACGCTGGAGAGGGTCATACGCCAAAAGATCTCTAAACGTGAAATCAACCTTATTAATCTCTTGGAGCGCTACAAAGTCTATGTGTTCTTTGGACATATACTCTCTGAGCTGCGTACGCTGCCCCCCATGACCGCATCCGCGTATATTCCAGAAAATGTACCGCATCAAATAACCCGATTGCGCAGGCGAACTCCACGGGAGCTCACCGCCTTGGCCACACGCTTCCTTGCCGGCGCACGGCTGGAAGAATGCAAGTCCGAGGCCACCCCGGCCTCGTCTCCCTCGGTGGGCAGAGCGTCTGCACCAGCCCCTACTGGTACTGCGACCTGGCCGTCCACGGACTGCTCAGCCGCACAGCGGGCGGCAGCAGCCGCGAGAGCGGCCTGAGCATCTTCACGCGCGCGAACTAAGGAAATGATATCCAAAGGCGAGGAATCTTGCGCTACGCCACTATCGTGAAGAATCTCAGCAAGATGAGCGTCAGAGAAGGCATTCAAGATCTTGAAAGAGGGGGTAGGATTACCTGTCACGTCCATGTTTTTGTCAGCAGCACGGAGCTTGGCGCTTTCCAAAGAGGACATGTCCCCAAGCTTGGCCTTGGCTCGCACGCTAGGAGCCCGGGTCGCCACCGGAGTCGCCCTCGAACGCTTGGCCTTGGACGCCGGCCCTGGCGCCTCCAGAGCCGCTCCTAGCTCCCCCCCCCAGCGCCTCGATCGAACCCGCCGACTCCTAGGCCACCGTCTTGTTCCCTGGCTTCCTCCCTGCTGTCTTCTTGGCCTGCCGACCGGAGCCGCTCGACATGCGCCTGCCCGAGGCCGGGTAAGGTCCGAATGCACATCGAGAGCGCAGCCCGACCCCGAGCCCCCACCGCGCACTAGAGAGGCAGGCAAGGGGCCTGTCTCCTTTGACACCAACGGCAAGGGCACATGCACGATTTGAGCTGGCAGGTTGGAGCCAAACTGATCGAAGGACTGATCCAGGGAGCGGGGAAGGGGGGGGGGAGCTAACAGCAGTGTCTTGAGTTGCGAGCACACCCAACTTTTCCCAAGTCTCCGTATCAATAGAAGTATCTTGAATGCTATCTTCGGGCTCCTCAGGAAGCTTGCCCATCACCACATCTTGACTAGCCGGGGCCGCACCCGGGCCAGGCGCGTCCTTCTGGGGCACCACATCCGCAGTTTTGGCCACTTTCGCACCATTGGCAGCTTCCTTGGAGGGGATGCCTGCGGATGTCCCAAGCTTGAGCGGCCCGCCCGAACCTTGCTGGCTCTCTGGAGGGGGAGCGGATGGGCCCGCCCCAGGAGCACCACCGCCGTCCCCCAGCCTCCGCGGCAGCCGCTCCAACTCCACCTTGATCTGGTACCCTTCATGATTGAACCATACCTCAACCGTGCCATTAAGTTTTGCCGGCGTCTTGCAAGCCAGTTTCATCCTCACAGGCCCCAACTTTATGAGGGAGAGCTCGTCGACCACGATCGGACGGCCCAACATCTTGAACGCCTCCTTGATTCACTCAATCTTACGGTGTTTCTCAGGGATCCCGTGGAGCCGCACCTAAGCTTCTGGCATCACCATCGGGGGGATCACCTCATGCACCACATCACGCACCCTAGCAATGATGTCATTGATAGAAAGGAACAGCTTGTCACTAGTCCGAGCCATATGCAAGAGATCTGCTGAAGGGAACACCACCATGAAATCATCCTCTCCCACTTAAGTGACTTGCCAGTCCCAGTCCCCCGTGACGATGTGCTTGAGCTCCTGTTTGAGAATCCGCAGGTTCAGACGGCCCGGCTCAGCAGAGAGGATAGCGGCGTTGCCAACAGAGAGCTGCCGTGGTCCCTCGGATTCCTCCTCCTCTTCGAACTGAAGGCAGAAGAAGCCTTCCCCAGAAATTGCGCTTCCCATGATCTGCAAGCAAGGCTGCCGACCCCTCGTCGGGCAGTGCGCAGATGCGGGTCCCTCTTCCTTGCACAACACACACAAGGGCTGGAACTTGCACTTAGACTGATAATGACCAAGTCTCCCACACTTGAAGCATTCCACGTCCGGGGCCTCCGGCGCATCCTCCACCGGAATGGGTTCGCCCGCCATGCCATTCGAACCAGGGGGAGCGACACCTCCAGGGGGTCGGAAGCCGCCCTGGGTCTCTTAGCCAGTGGATCCCCGTGGCCACCACCACAGTTGGGGTGTTCCATCGGCTTACGCTCGAGCTCCCGTCGACGCGCCAACTCCTCCTCCTTCTTCTTCTTTCTCTCCTGCTGCTGGATCCACCAAGGGGGAGGAGGACCCCAATCCCCCTCACGCCCCTCTTGCTCTTGATAGCGCTCAGATCTACCACCTTGCCTCGCGCGCAACTCCTTCTTCGCCTTCTCCCGCAGGTCTCGTTCACGCCGCCGGTCCCCATCCAGGTCCGGGGCCGCCATCGGCCGCTTCTCCGCACACCGGTTGCTCATCACCGCCGCTGCAAACGAAATGGAAAGCGTAGGAGGGGGGTGGGACGAATGGATCTGGCGAGGTGAGCCAGGTGCCGCACCTCGTTTCTGGTTGCGGGGAACCCTAGCGAGGGGACGGGGCAACCACGCCGCAGCCATAAATATGCGCCATGGCTGGGCCTAGGCCTAGGTGTTGGAAATATGCCCTAGAGGCAATAATAAATGGTTATTATTATATTTCTTTGTTCATGATAATCGTCTATCGTTCATGCTATAATTGTATTGTCCGGAAATCGTAATACATGTGTGAATGCATAGACCACAACGTGTCCCTAGTAAGCCTCTAGTTAACTAGCTCGTTGATCAACAGATAGTCATGGTTTCCTGACTATGGACATTGGATGTCATTGATAACGGGATCACATCATTAGGAGAATGATGTGATGGACAAGACCCAATCCTAAGCATAGCATAAAAGATCGTGTAGTTTCGTTTGCTAGAGCTTTTCCAATGTCAAGTATCTTTTCCTTAGACCATGAGATCGTGCAACTCCCGAATACCGTAGGAGTGCTTTGGGTGTGCCAAACGTCACAACGTAACTGGGTGACTATAAAGGTGCACTACGGGTATCTCCAAAAGTGTCTGTTGGGTTGGCACGGATCGAGACTGGGATTTGTCACTCCGTGTGACGGAGAGGTATCTCTGGGCCCACTCGGTAGTGCATCATCATAATGAGCTCAATGTGACTAAGGCGTTAGTCACGGGATCATGCATTGCGGTATGAGTAAAGAGACTTGCCGGTAACGAGATTGAACAACGTATTGGGATACCGACGATCGAATCTCGGGCAAGTAACATACCGATTAACAAAGGGAATTGCATACGGGATTGATTGAATCCTCGACACCGTGGTTCATCCGATGAGATCATCGTGGAACATGTGGGAGCCAACATGGGTATCCAGATCCCGCTGTTGGTTATTGACTGGAGAGGCGTCTCGGTCATTTCTGCATGTCTCCCGAACCCGTAGGGTCTACACACTTAAGGTTCGGTGACGCTAGGGTTATAGAGATATGTGTATGCGGAAACCCGAAAGTTGTTCAGAGTCCCGGATGAGATCCCGGACGTCACGAGGAGTTCCGGAATGGTCCGGAGGTGAAGAATTATATATAGGAAGTTAAGTTTCGGCCACCGGGAAAGTTTTGGGGGTTACCGGTATTGTACCGGGACCACCGGAAGGGTCCCGGGGGTCCACCGGGTGGGGCCACCTATCCCGGAGGGCCCTGTGGGCTGAAGTGGGGAGGGAACCAGCCCCTAGTGGGCTGGGCGCCCCCCCATTGGCCTCCCCCCATGCGCCTAGGGTTGGAAACCCTAGGGTGGGGGGGGGGGGCTTCCCACTTGCCTTGGGGGGCAAGGCACCCCCTTGGCCGCCGCCCCCCCACCCTAGATGGGTTTTGGCCGGCGCCCCCCTTCCCAGGAGGCCTATATAAAGGGGGGGGAGGGAGGGCAGCAACATCTCAGCCTTGGGCGCCTCCCTCCTCCCCTGCTACACCACTCCCTCTCGCAGAAGCTCAGC
Organism: Triticum aestivum; assembly: GCF_018294505.1. Classification (NCBI taxonomy): domain Eukaryota; kingdom Viridiplantae; phylum Streptophyta; class Magnoliopsida; order Poales; family Poaceae; genus Triticum; species Triticum aestivum. The sequence continues at coordinate 24,084,973 of NC_057808.1, forward strand.
GAAGCCCTGCCGAGACCCGCTACATCCACCACCACGCCGTCGTGCTGCTGGATCTCCATCAACCTCTCCTCCCCCCTTTCTGGATCAAGAAGGAGGAGACGTCGCTGCACCGTATGTGTGTTGAACGCGGAGGTGCCGTTCGTTCGGCAATCGGTCATCGGTGATTTGGATCGCGGCGAGTACGACTCCGTCATCCACGTTCATTGGAACGCTTCCGCTCGCGATCTACAAGGGTATGTAGATGCACTCCTTTCCCCTCGTTGCTAGTATACTCCATAGATGCATCTTGGTGAGCGTAGGAAAATTTTAAAATTATGCTACGATTCCCAACACTAGGGAGGTCCGGCGCGGGCCTAGCCGAGCCATTCGGCCCAGTAGGAGCCAGGCCACCGCCCCCTGGCGACACACTGGACCCCACGTGGCAAGACACGCCCTCGCCGATCGGCCCAGACACGGGGGCCGGCCCACGGCGCACTTGCCCTACCACGGCCCCAGGCCCAGCAATGCCAACCCTAGCCTAAGGAGAGGCAGAGCCATCCTCCACCGCCGGCAACCCCGCCGCCGCCTCCTCCGCCACCTGACCGGCGGCCACCAGCATCGGCAGGCGCAGCCACTCGTCCTCCGAGTCCACCGGAGCGAGCACCACCAGGAGACACTGAGACCCTATTCGGGGTCAGCGAGGACTGCCAGGCACGGGCTGCGACGGCGCGCGGCCCCCGGCCACCCGGAGCGAAACGGCGATGCACCCCAGCGGCGCCGCTCCCCTCGGCTTGCGCGAAGGCGACGAAGTCTCCAATCGACGGGCCCGCAGGCGCCGGCCGCCCTGCCTCCGTCGCCAGATCCACGCCGTCCTCATCCTCCGACTCCGCGCCTGCCAACGCCCAAAACCAGCCTCCTACAGACGCCACCGCCAAGCCCGCCTCTGCGACCTGCCGCGTCCTCGCCGGAGAGGAGCCAGCACCATGCCTAACCACCTCCCAGCCCTCGCTGGCCGGAGCCCTAGGCGACCAGGGCGAGGCGCCCGAGCCATCGCCAGGAGGAGCGCCTAACGGTCCACTCATTTTCAATCCCAAAAGGGGTATATTGTACTGATTTTTTCAAAAGAAGCGATGGAGTAGGTACCAACTCTGACAAGCGACCCTTCCATCCCTTTTTTCTCTAATTGCTGACAAACATGCATATATAAGCAAGGACTTGCAATAGAATTTATAGCTAATAACAAAACAACCTTCCTTTGAACAAACAACAATATCTTAGAGACGTTGATCCCCTTGTGTGGTGGATTATTCCCAACCAGATTAAACACTATATCCTATGAATAACAACAGAAAATTGTAAAACCAAACTGGATAGAACCAATTGTACACTTGAGGGGCTAGCAGGTTGAAGCTCGGCTAGCAGTCGAAGTTTACGATGACGGAGCAGTTGTCTTTTCCCCTCCTGTTCACCGGCTGAAGCTCTGCTAACGATGGACAAAGTACATAAAGCTGTCATTTCTTGTAGCATTTCAGTTTGCCTTATTTCCTTAGCGATGCCAATCAGCTTATGTATATGTACATGACCAACTAAAAAAGCCCATTCATAGCTGACCTAGCAGCTAATTTAAGAACCATTTAATGTTTGAAGAAAGGAATACTATGTATATAGGTATATCATGTTTAATGGGAAAACATATGAGATCCTCAACCACTGAATGCACTATTAGTCGCGATGATTGAACCTTTTGTTCTATCGGCCTTACTGCGGCATGACAATGACAATAATAGAATAAGACTATAAGGTAACTGGAAATGAAAGGCTAACTACAAAGTAGTACCAACTTGCACTCATTCAAACTTGTATGAGCTTTGGTTTGAGAAATTACAACAAGAACATATTGGTAAAAAAAAGGGAAATTTTACGGTGCATTATAATACACCAGAGCACGTGTATTATATGGGCGATCTAACGGATAACAATAAATGAGCCTTTTTGAGCCCAAGGGTATTTTCGACCTAATTTTTTTACCTTTAATCGGCCCAATTAGGTCTAGGGGTATTCTCGTCCTAATTTTTTCGATTAAATTACTTGCATTAATAAAGCACTTCATTATAGAGGTCCCATCATCGTGCGTACTCTTTTGAATTTCGGTTCGAGAGGTTCGTCCTCTCTCCTCCTCTCGAGCCCTAACCTCGGGCCCCCTCGATCGCCTCCGGCGCCCTCGATCGCCGCCGATCGCACCCGCCGTGTCTACCCCTCCTGCTCCTACTCCCCCCTCCCCCCTCCATCGCAAGTCACCCCACTGGGGTCGCGGCGCCAGATCTTCCGACGAGCCGCTAATCCACTCCTTCCCCGAGCGGACGCCACCTTCCCCGATCCGAGAGGCCACATCATCCTCTCATCGATGTGCATCAACTTTTTCACGCCGGATCTTCGCTGTAAGTGCCTAGCCATCTCAAATCTTTTCTGGTCCCTTCTGCATATAGCACCAATAGGGGTCGGATTTGATTCGGGTTTAGGATATGTCATGTGAGGTTTAGGGTTTATCGTTTCAGAAAGTTGTGACGAGATTTCGGTCGGATTTGGTTAGGGTTTAGGATATGTCATGTGAGGATTAGGGTTTATGTTTTCAGAAAGTTGTGACGAGATTACGATTGAAAGGAAGTGTAAGTCGGATGTAGCTAGGACATATTGAAGGACTTAGTTAGGATTATGTGGCATGAGAAAGTTGTCAGCAGATTTGGATTCAAAGAAAGTTATTTTGGATTTAGTTAGGAGATACTTTTCAATTGAGTTTCGAGATATTTTGGATTTAGTAAGGAGATAATTATTTTGTATGGAGTTTGGACTTATTTTGGATTTAGTTAGAAGATAATTTGGATTTAGTTAGGACATACTTTTGGATTTTGTTAGGAGATAATTTGGATTTAGTTAGGAGATAATTTTGAATGTAGTTTGGAGATAATTGATCTATCAGGGTGGATCTATCAAGGCATTTGAAGGACTCGTGGACTTTGGATTTAGTTAGGAGATCATCAGTTAGAGCTAGTACAATCAATTACAAATTTCTGGATTTAGTCAGGGCATATTTACTTACAGCTTTTGAAGGACTGAGTTAGGTACATGAATCCGATATGAAAAATTAAATCAATTATTTAAGCAGAGTAGTGCATAATTCCGGTAACGTATGCTATCCATCCGTAACATTGACTCTGTTTTCGCTGGCAGCATAACGACATGGATGATAAAGGCAACGATGGCAAAAACTTGGGTGATACAGGCAAGGATGACAAGGACATGGGTCATAGAGGCAACGAAGGCAAAGGCATGGATGATAAGGACAATGATTTCGTAGCCATGGACCCCAAAGGAATGGATGGTATGTGCATGGATGATAAGGATAATGAGGATGCAGGCAAGGATGGCATAGACATGGATGATGTACACATGCAAGGTAAAGGAATTGATAATAAAGGCATGGCTGGTTCAGACCTGAATGAGTGTATGGAATACTTAGAGATTGTGAAGAAGACTTTCAGGACTGAGGAAGAAGCCTACATGTTCTACGTAGGCTATGCGAGAAAAAAGGGTTTGGTGTTAGAAAGGATGATCTGAAGTACAGGGGTCCGGGTCCGAAACAAAATGCATACAGAAGGACATACAAGTGCTGCAAACAAGGATGGCGGGCCCTTAAGCACTTTAACAGAGCTGAAAGAAAAAGAACACCGAGGGGTCTTTCTCGGTGTGGGTGTCCCGCTCTTTTTCAGGTTGAGCTACAAGATAGCAGTGGCCTCTGGTTCGTCAAGAATTTTGTGGACAAGCATAACCATCTGTTTGTCCCTGCTGACCTGACTCCTACTTATCGGCTCATCGTAGAATGACTGACGCACAAAAGGCCGATGTCATCGAGTATGCTGTCGGTGGACTTCGAACACATCAGATTATGAATGTAATGGAGAAGAATGCCGGAGGTCCCGACAAGCTTGGATTTATAGATCGAGATCTATACAACCATGTTTCAATCTAGAAGAAGTGCAAGATAGAAGGCAGTGACGCTAGATATTTGCTCACCTATATGATTGCACAGAAAAAAGCAGACCCAGAATTCTTTTTCAAATACACAAAAGACAGCGAAGGCCATTTGAGGAACATATTCTGGGCTGATTCACAATCCCGGATTGACTATGTTGCCTTTGGTGGTGTCGTGGTGTTCGACAGTACATATCGGTCTAACAAGTACAGGCTTCCGTTTGTTCCATTTGTTGGTCTGAACCATCACCGCAGCACAGTTTTGTTTGGGGTCGGTCTAGTGTCAGACGAGACAGTTGCATCATACCAGTGGCTTCTTCATGTATTTTTGGAGGCAATGTCCCAGACGGCACCCATTTCAGCAATCACCGATGGGGATGGTTCAATGGCTAAAGCAATAGCTACTGTCTGGACCGGAACAGATCATCGTTTGTGCACGTGGCATATCGAGGAGAATATGGTGATCCACCTCCGCAAGAAAAAGCTTGAGGAATTTAGGGAATTCATTTACCGTCGTTGGGATGTTGATGAGTTTGAGAAAAGATGGGAGGCTTATAAGGTTAGGTTCAAAATAAAACCAACAGGCAAGAGGTCGTCATGGGTTAACAGGATGTACGAGCTGCGACACAAATGGGCTGCTGCGTACACAAAGGGTAGATATTTCCTAGGCATGATGAGTAATCAGAGGAGTGAGTCTCTCAACTCAAGGCTTCATGTGCACCTGAACAGGAAGATGCAGCTTGTTGATTTGTTGCAGCATGTTGAGCACTGTGTATCCATAATGCGTAAGAATGAAGCAGCATTAGACGCAGTAGCGACACATACGATACCCTTCACTAAGCTGAATGCACACCCTCTGGAGATTGCTGCCTCTTATATTTATACAACTGTGATGTTTCCACAGGTAAAGCGTCAGATTGTCGAAGGAACAAATTCGCAGGTCGCAGACCGAGTAGCGTGTGATGGTTTGGTCGTGTTTGGAGTTTTGCGCAAAGTCCCATATGGCAGGGATGCTATAGAATTGCAAGGTAAGGATGGTAACGACTCGGATACTAAGGTTCCTACAGACTTGGAAGGTAAGGATGCTAAGGACTTGCATGCAAAAAACTTGGATGCTGAGGATCCCAATGACTTGGAAGGCAAGGATGGTGTGGACTTGCATGCAAAAAACCTGGATGCTAAGGATCCCAATGACTTGGAAGGTAAGGACAGTGAGGAGTTGGATGCAAAAAAGTTGGATGCACAAGGCGTGGATGCTAAGCCTGTGGATTTTATATATCACGTGACTTGTCTGTTTACAGGAGCAAGACTGGACGCTGCAGCTTGTAAATGTAAAAAGTTGGAAAGTCAGGATTACCCATGTGCACATATATTCTGCGTTCTGGATCATCTTGGTGTACGCACATTTCCAAAAAAATTGTGAAGAAAAGATGGACAATGCATGCCAAGCCAGCGTTCCCTTCCTCGAGGACTGCGAATACTCATGTATGGTCTGATCACATGAATAAGTATCATCAACTACGCAACATGGCTAGTGATGCTTTATTCACAGCCGCAACTAGCGATTCACAGTCAGAACAGGTGATGGAGCTCCTCCGGAGTATATTGGTTGATGGAGAAAAAACTGATTTGGATGAAGGCCAGAAATCGTTTGTTCCTTTGCCAGCATACTACTCTGCTGCTCGCGAATGCTGCACTGATGACGTGGAAAATCCAATCAAAATAATTCCAAAAGGGAGACCAACTACCGAAGAATCGAACAAGAGGATTATATCCAGGCGCGAGCGGATGAGAGGGAGACCAACTATCCAAGTTAGTGCACATGTTATCTCATTGTTCATTTCCATACATGCTTACAGAGTTAATATGTTCTCCGGGAGAGTGTTCACATGTTTTCCTTCAATTTAAGCAGGAAAAAATCAGGGAAATCAAAGGTCACAAGGAGGAAGAAGCGAAAAGAGAAAGACTCAGAGACAGAAGAAGACACGGAGTCAGATACAGAAGAAGAGGAAGCTTCTAAAAAAGCAACAAAGTTAGTGCACATGTTAATCTCATTGTTCATTTCCATACATGCTTAAAGTGTTAATGTGTTCTCCGGGAGAGTGTTCACATGTTTTTCTTCAATTTACGTAGGAAAAAAGCGGGGAAATTAAATGTCACTTGGAGGAAGAAGCGAAAAGAGAAAGACTCAAAGACAGAAGAAGACACAGAGTCAGATACAGAAGAAGAGGAAGCTTCAAAAAAAAGCAACGAACTTAGTGCACATGTTAATCTCATTGTTCATTTCCATACATGCTTACAGTGTTAATATGTTTTCCCGGAGAGTGTTCACATGTTTTTCTTCAATTTACGCACGAAAAAAGCGGAGAAATCAAAGGTCACAAGGAGGAAGAAGCAAAAACAAGAGACAGAGCCAGATACAGAATAAGAGACAGAGGCAGATACAAAAGAAGAGACAGACGCATATACAGAAGAAGAGGAAGATTCAGGTACAGAAGAAGAGGAAGATTCAGATGCAGAAGAAGAGGGAGATTTAGCTGCACAAGAAGAGGAAGATTCAGATGCAGAAGAAGAGGTAGATTCAGATGCAGAAGATGGTGGGCCGAGGAGGGCTATGAGGAGACCATTGGAGGTTGCAGAAGAGGATTATGCAAAACCTAACAAGTGGGCATTACAACAATTGTGCGTACTTAAACATGTTTTCGGATGCTGGCTTCAGATTCATCTATTTCATATTTTGTAGGAAACGCAAGGGCCCTCCAAATGTCAAAACTGGGAGGAAGAAAAATAATGATGACAAGGGTGCGCGAGGAAAACCAGTGAAGTTAGTGTCTGTATTTACATGTCTTCTCTACAACTCAGGTCTTTGCTAGTACTGTGTTGACGTTTCTTCACTTTTCCAGGAAAGACTCAAGGAAGGGCGGTAAAGAACAGGCCAAAGGGGTGATGAAGACAAAAAGGCCTGCTAGGAATGTACCAAAGGCTGAGTGAATAAGAGCTGTCAAGTAAGCTTCTGCAAATATGAAGAGAAAATCAGTGAACTTAGTGTTTTTTGTGTTCAAGTGTATTGTACGTGCTCAAATCTTCATTGCTATCCTATTAACAAACGTTGTTTCATGCACGAAAGCTAAAGTGAAGTCGAGACAGGATGTTTAGATGCACAGGGTCAGGCAGATAAAACAAAAGGATTTCTGTGGTCGAAAAAATTAGAGAAAACTGAATTGTTTCCATGCCGTGATCCACCTTATTTATGATGTATTAGACCTATTTGATGGACTGCCACTATTTTTCTGAATACCTTGTTTGATTGGTACACCCTCATTTTATTATGGACGGGTCGAAATGGTTGGCTAGTTATGATTTATCAACATCTATCAAACAATGCATTTTTAGTGAAGTTGGTTTTCTGTATTTTTTTCATTTTCTACATAATACATTGCTGAAATTTGTTAAAAGTGTAGTCAAATTACATACTTGAAATATAAAATAGAAACCGAAAATTTATATATATATATATATATATACAAAAATATAAAGTTGGATTTCCTCAGAAACCTACTTGAAATCAAAATAGAAACCTCGTTTTCAAAAAACCTTGAAAATCGTTTATTTTGAAATAGTAAATAAGCATACTGATTTTAGCATTCTCATTTGGAAAAAGCATGTTCATTTGAAGATAGAATGAATATGCAGATTTAAAAGTAGCATGCTGCTTTGAATATGCTGTTTTTAAAATAGCATGCTAAATAGAATGCTGATTTTAAAAATAGCATGCTGATTTTAAAACTATAATGCTGATTTTAAAAATAGCATGTTGATTTTCAATATAGCATGTTGATTTTAAAAATACCATGCTGATTTTAAAAATAGCATGTTGATTTTAAAAATAACATGCTGATTTTGCTGTTTTCAATATCCTATTTTTGTAAATAAGCATGATGATTCCAAAACTAGCGTCTGTTTTCAAAATCAGCATGCTGTTTTCAATATGTTGTTTTTAAAATAGCATGCTGATTTCAAAAGTTACATGCTTTTTTAAATATGCTGTTTTGAAAGTGGCATGCTGATTTTGAAAATAGACGCTGTTTTTAAAGATTTTGAAAACTGCATTTTTTTAATTACGCTGCTTTAAAAAAATTTAGAATAACATGATGGTTTACTCTGTTTATGAAAATAACATGCCATTACGAAAATAACAGAAACATCATTTTTTAAATATGAAAGCTTCGACCCGCAAGTTTTTGGTTTTGCATTGCATTTTTTTGTGCAACACATACAAACCTCATTTTCAAAATAACTTGTACTAGCTTCAAAAGAAAGTAGCATCTAATCCATATGAAACCCGGTTAGATTTGATTTTAAAAATACTAGCATCACTGTGGCAAAAAAAGGAAATATCTTTGCAGTCCATAAAGGTAATTCTATCAGGGAGGGTACCAGGGTGCGTTATAAGAACAGACTTGCATAGCAAGTACATTACTCCACATAAGTTACTGCCAAGTTCCACTTACTGGACGATCTTCACATACAGTCGGACCCAAAAGTTATACCACCAAAGTACCAGTTACTACCAAGTACCAAGTACTAGTAAGTTGCACTTACTGGACCCAAAAGCTGATACTACCAACTTCCAGTTACTGGCTACTACATACATATTATAAAACTAGCGTCAAACTACTCCCATGGGTCAACGAATCCTCATGCCACTGGCCATGTTCACCCTAAGCCCACCTCCACTCCTTTCCATGAACCTGAAGATAGCCATTTGATCTTCTTTCATTTTGGCGCCCTGAACAACTTCTCTCCAGTTGTTCGTCATGATCGCACACCCGTCCTTCTTGCCCATCTTGAACAAGACCTTTTTAGAACCTTCAAAATGTTCGTTGGTGACAGGTACAACCATGGGCTTTCGCAGATAGTCTTTGAGGTAGGCCTGACTGTAATCCTTTGAGAAGCACTGATTGCACAGGGAAATAAATAATGTTATATAAAAAAATAAGTATGATTTGCACAAAAAAAGAAAGTATGATTTGCACAACCACACCCGTCCTCCTCTTTGTCTTTACATGATGGCATTTTCACTTGTGAAATATGATTTGCAAAAAAAAGAAGTCCAAGTGTTTACCATCTTGCTCTTTCCTCCGATGACTGCCGAGCGAGTGACGGTGCTGACATAGTATGGTATGGGAGTTTTTCACTGCTTTACTATGGATTTGAGACAGTCCCACCGATCCTGGTTTAGCAATACATGGTTGCCGTAGAAGATGCGATCCTCGAAAGTTCCTCTTCTCCCCGGGTATCCCGGACCTGTATAAAAAAATTAAGATGACAAAGTAGTAAATAATTTCATACATAAGATCTAGAACATCAGCACTAGGTTGATGATCAATGCCTACTTCAATGATCAAGAAATGAAGGACATAGATAACCTTATCACATGCACCCAACAATATCTCGTAGAAACATGGGCAAATTGAATATTTGATTTATTTAAACTAACAACTAAACACTGCTCTATTTAAGCTCTAGTTCAGTCAATGTTGATTTGGAAGGTCATCTAGAACCCAAACAGAGTAATGTGTGGTAATCAAGTGTCACTCAAACATCAACTTTAGATAGTTCACGGTTCATTTAATATCTGACCAGCCATATAGAACTTTACCCCTGTGTGCCAAGATGGGATCGTGGTCCACATATCCTTCTCCATCAGAACTATCATCAGTGTCATAGTCGCTAGAGGTGCCGTCATCACCGCTATAGCCGTCACTCCCATGTGAAGTGCCATCTGAAGCATCATCTGAGGTGGTCCGGTGATCACTATCTTCACTGCTGATGAGGATGGTTTCCCTTGCCATTCAAACCTGTTGCATGCATTGCAATGAACAAATGTTAGTTATTGATATATGAAATCAGTCTTACACTAGAACTTGTTAGCACCATATACAATGTGAATAATCTTTTCGCATACTTCTTGCTAAGTACGTAGTTAATGTATAAACATCTACACGAAAAAGCTAGTCGACAACCAGATTGATACTACTAGACTATTCGCACGACTAGTGAAGACTAGTGGTTAGACTCATAATCACTGGGCAGACAGAACCAATTAGGATATTTCAAAGTTACAATTTTTTGGCATATTTTTGTGACATTGGCAGAAATAGTTGGTAGCCAACCAATCACTAGCGAACATTTGGCATTTTGCCAGATATTGGCATGCCAAATTTTGGCATCGAACCATTCATGCTGACAGATCATGATTGACTTGCTACCAATGTTGGCATTGCCAAATATTGGCAAATTTATGTGAGCTGGACAAGAAAACTTGGTAACCAACCAATTATTAGCCATGTATATTTGGCATCAAACCAATTTCGCTCATAATTCGAACAAGCAGTAAAAAGAATCATCAAAAATATAAACCAACCATAATTGTTACACCATGATTGGTAGCCAACCAATCACTTAACAAATCATTTCATCAAAGGTATGCACAAATTAGTAGCCTTGCATACTTAACAAATCATTCAAAAAATGAACCATGATTGACTGCTCTCATCGAGTAATACGTGAAACTATAACTGATCTGCCTTTGAGCACTGCAAATTTCCTGATGGGCTGTTGTGTGGTACCACCAGGTAATAAATATAAAGTCTTAAATTGCCCCAACAAAACAAATAATGCATTTGCTCCTATAGATAACATTTTTAGAGGTAGCTGTGGAGGTTAATTTTCTAGTGAGAATAAGGACATGGTAGCATCTCTCAAGCAAGATGGCAGCATAGTGAAGGCTATGAGAACGAGCAAGGTATGATGTCCAACAGTCACCCTTTTGTATACTTGCTATGTATTTACTCATTACTACCCATACCAACAAGTAAAATCATGATTATGAAGTATAATGGCAGAAAATCCAACAGTGAGGAATTTGTTGCAATATGAACTACTAGCTCACAGCAAATCTTCATTGACCCCAACAAGCCCATACCATATCATGGAGATAGGCTGACATAATTCAAGTAAGCAGTAACAACAATCATCAAAAATATGCACCGACCAAAAATATTACAGGTGTGCAGATATCATCAAAAACATGCACCAATCAAGAGCCGTCTATACTTGACAAATCCTTCAAAATATGCACTAATCATCATACTACCATCGAGTAATACATGAAACTATAACTGATCCTCATTCCATCATTACAAAATTCCTCATGGACTGCTTCTGTGCTCGCCTTTTAGTTTTTAATAATTAAGTATGAGTAAATGCATATACACAGTCTTCAAACTATCCCAGCAAACCAAAACATGTGTATGCTCCTGTGAATATACTTTTTCTATATCTAGCAGTGGGGGATCATTTTCCAGGGAGAAAAATTACTTGATAGCATCTGTCAAGCAAGATGATAGTGTAGTGAAGGCTATGTCGACGAGCAAGGTATGCTGGCCAATACCCACCCTTTTCTCTTACTTGCTACCAAAGTGCTTACCCATTACTACCCATACGAATAAGTAAAACCATGATTGTGCAGTACATCGTCAGATTATCTTGCTGTAAAATTACTTGTTGCAATATGACCTACTAGTTGACAGTAAATCTGCGTATACCCAAAACATGCACACAAGCAAGTGTGAGCTTTTAACTTGGGCGGTGCTGCTAGATCGTAAAATTAAGGTCAGATCGACATGCGAAGGGCAGGGAAGATCAATCTTATCTGCGAAGTGGTGCCAGATGGGGCTGGAGTAGACTTGTTCGAAGCTGGCAACACCGGAGCTTCGGGCGGCGCTGCCAGGGATTGGGGAGAAGAGGTGCCGTTGTCGGACCTTGTTGTCGATGAAGCAGTGGAGAATCATGGCCGGAGCAGGGGGGAAGTGGGTGGCCGGAGCGGATCCGGCCGATTTGACGACGACGGGGGCGGCCAAGGTGACGGCTTAGCAAAGCCTAGCCGTCGCCCTCCGTGTCTCCTCTCTGTCTCTGCAAAGAACGAAGTGTGGTGGGATTGGGAATGGGGGTGGGGTTGGGGTTGGGGCCATCGCTCGCTTTTCTCTCTGCCTCCCACTTGTACAGGCCCACAAAAGGAACAAAGTGTTGGGCCGGATCAAATACAGATTTGGCAGCTTACTAAATCTGGCCAAACAGAAAAGATCAGCATCACCAGGCCAGCAGGACCACCACAATGTGCTTTTGAAGAAACCCTAAAAATACAGTGTTGTTGAAAGGATCGATATAGTTGACTAGAGGGGGGGGTGAATAGGCAACTAACAATTTTTAGCTTTTCTTTACCAAATTAAACTTTGCATCAAAATAGGTTGTCTAGATATGCAACTAAGTGAGCAACCTATATGATGCAATGACAACAAGCATGCAAGCAAATAAGAGATATAACACGAGTAAACTTGCGAAAGTAAAGGGACGAGATAACCAAGACCGGAGCCGGTGAAGACGAGGATGTGTTACCGAAGTTCCTTCCTTTTGAGGGGAAGTACGTCTCCGTTGGAGCGGTGTGGAGGCACAATGCTCCCCAAGAAGCCACTAGGGCCACCGTATTCTCCTCACGCCCTCACACAATGCGAGATGCCGTGATTCCACTATTGGTGCCCTTGAAGGCGGCGACCGGACCTTTACAAACAAGGTTGGGGAAATCTCCACAACTTAATTGGAGGCTCCCAACGACACCACAAAGTTTCACCACAATGGACTATGGCTCCGCGGTGACCTCAACCGTCTAGGGTGCTCAAACACCCAAGAGTCACAAGATCCGCTAGGGATAAGTGGGGGAAATGAAATTTCTCTTGGTGGAAGTGTAGATCGGGGCCTTCTCAACCAATCCCGAGCAAATCAACAAATTTGATTGGCTAGGGAGAGAGTTCGGGCGAAAATGGAGCTTGGAGCAACAATGGAGCTTTTGGGGGAAGAGGTAGGTCAACTTGGGGGAAGAAGACCTCCTTATATAGTGGGGGGAACAATCCAACCGTTACCCCCCACACCAGCCCCGCAGAGAGCGGTACTACCGCTTGGCCAGCGGTACTACCGCTCCCCCTCGCGGTACTGCCGCTGGGCCCAGAGCGGTACTACCGCGGTGGTCAGGGCGGTACTACCGCATACGAGCAGTACTACGGCCCCCACTGCCGCGGCTAGTACCGTAAAACCCGACACGAAAAAAGACCCCTCGAATCGAGGCGGTACTAGCACGAGACCGCAGCGGTACTACGGCTGGGGGCTACCAGCGGTACTACCGCTTATAGCACCCAAGCGGTACTACCGCTCCGTCCCGCGGTACTACCGCTGGGACCAGAGGGGGCACACTGAGAAGGGGAACGAGCCCATCATAGAAGCGGAAAGGCTCGGAGGGGGGCAAAGGAAGTGTACGTGATGATTCCGCCCTAGCCTTTCCAAAGCGGACCCCTCTTGATAGTATGGTGATCCCTATGAAACTAGTCCACCAAACTAATTCGAAAGGACTACACCGTCTTTGCTTCAAGCTCCGAGGGGAGGGAATCGTCTCGTGCCAAAAGGATGAATCTCTGAAAACACTCAATGCACACGATTAGTCCGCAAAAGCATTGTCATCAATCACCAAAACATCTTAGGGATAAATATGCCCTTACAATCTCCCCTTTTTTGTGGATTGATGACAATACGGGATTTGCACAAACGGGAAAAGACAAAGGACATAAGCAGACCCCAAATCTCTAAAATATAGACGGGCTCCCCCTAGATGTGTGCCATCAAGATAAGTGCTTTAGACTGCACGACGCACATACTAGGATCAACACTCCCCCTGTATTTTAGAGACCAACAACCTAAGCGAGCAGGATATATAACATAATAAGCATGCAACTCATGAGATACCAAATGACTAGAGACATAGATAAAGATATGATAAGGATAAGGTAGCATATGTCTCACACCATATGACTGGAACTAAGGTCTCACTGAACACAAACCAAACAAAGCACAAGGTAGCAAACACAATGAAAGCACAAATACAAAGACACACTCGCAACACAACGACGCAAACCCCTAAGCTCTCTCCCTCTTTGGCATCGAGACACCAAAAGGGGCAAAGAGCTAACCTATGGCTCCAGGTGAGAGCATGCTGAGGATCTCGAACATCAGGACTCTGCGTGATCATCTGCACCGCCGTCCTCGGCCAGAAACTGCTCGGCATCTGAATCGGTCCACGGACAGTGCTGCTGGATCCACTCCTCCTCCTCAGTGATCTGACCCTCAGAGCCGCTGGTGACTGTCGCACCCAACTGACGCATAAGCTCCTTGTGACGTCCCCTTGCCTTCTTCTCAGCCACATGAGTCATGTACTGACCGTGAGACTCCATGCAGAATAGTTTCTTCATCTTGTGTTTGAGCTTCTTTGCCCAAGAGGGCTCTTCCGCAGAAGGATCTGTCCCAGAAGGCACATAATCCTCATCGTCATCATCGGCATCAGCCTCGCCCTTGGTCTCCATGGCAGCAGCAGAAGATGGAACTCCAGATCTAGGAATGCCCCAATTATCCTTCTTCCTCAGAAGCTTGATCTCATGAGAAACCAACTCTCCAGTTTCCAGCTACTCCTCAGGATAGGTACGTCTCCAGGCCTTCTCAATGAGCAACATAATGAACGGACCATAAATCGGGCACTTGCGATCAGAAATAGCAGCAAGAAGTTCAGACCACATAACATGAGAGATGTCCAGGGACTCGCCAGTGTTTGCTTCTTTCTCACGCTGGTAGAAGAGAAGCATGTCCACGAGATAAGAGTGTACCATGTCCAGATTCCCGATACGAGGGAAGATAGTCTCGCGGAAGATACGGTGAAGGATGTCCAGATAGGCAGACAAGTCATAGGTTTCCTTCCTGGTCTCAGGGTTGACCTTCCGAGTACAGTAGGGCTAGAGGGCTTGCTTGTGAGTGGAGGTAACATTGTGGTGAGGACGAAATCCGACTGGAGTCTCGAGCCCTTGATCTTCCACCTCAAGCAACCCCATGAAGGCCTGCCACTTGACAGCTAGCAACTTCCCATTAGTCATCCAAGTCAGAGTCCTGTCTTCATCAGTTCCTAGGTGGACAGTGGCAAAGAACTGAACTAGCAAATCTGCATCAAAGTCCTTGTTGAACTCCATGATCCTGAGAATGTTCAACTGAGAGCACATCTGAAGGGCATCACCAAAGTACTCAGGGTCCTTCTCCATAGCATCCGTGTTGATGGAATGAACATTGACAAAGAGGTTCTTCTTAGCCTTGATCACGTCAAAGTAGATGGCATACTGAAACCAGTTCCAGAACGAGCAATTGACAATGTTGGATTCTTGGTCTTCCTCATATGGGTTGCGGCGACGCCTGTCCCAGAATTCCTTGCTAGTCATCTCAGTCACCTTCTTGGCACTTGGCTTCGGCCTGTTGGCAGTCTTCTTCTTGAGAGGAGGATTAGCACTTGAGGAAGCACCCACTGGCGGCGGTTGAGCACTGGAAGAACCACCTGTAGCCTCAGATGAGCGGTACTGCTTTGACGTTGAACGCCCGGGGTTGACACGGCGGACTTGCTGCTCAGGATGTTCATCACCTGGAACCAAACACATGTGGTAGGAAACGATGGAACTGGGCATCCGGTGGTAGTACCGTGCCTGCACAGCGGCAGTACCGCACCAGCGGTAGTACCGTGCCTCCACAGCGGCAGTACCGCTCTAGCGGTGGTACCGCGCCAGATAGGCGGTAGTACCGCCCGAGACGGGGCACGGAGGATCCCTACTGCCGTGGTCAGATCCGGCACTACCGGGGATGCCAAATTCAAAAATAAACCTACCAAACATCAATCCAAAGAGTCTAGTTGCCTTCTCCAACCTACTCAAGCCTAGATTTGGCCAAAAATCTAGAGATGCAACCACTATTGCCCCTAAAATGCGAGATCTGAAAACTAGACAAGAAGAGAAGAGGAACGGGGGCAATACCAGCATCCATGGCAAGAGGACGAGGTGGGCATCGACTCCACCGAAGGAAATGGAGAGGAACGGTCCGGAGACGGAGGGCCGCCGGAGCCCTCCCACGGCGAGATGGCGCTGGAGAGAGAGGAAGAGGAACGAGGGGACGAAGCAAATGGGTATGGGGGGAGGAAACCACCCCTGCCCACGACTTAACCCCCTGGCCCCGCCCCTCAGCGGTAGTACCGTGGTGATGGGCGGTAGTACCGCTTAGCCACATAAGCGGTAGTACCGCTCCCTTATAGCGGTAGTACCGCTCTAGCGGTAGTACCGCGCCTTCACAATGGTAGTGCCGCCCAGCGCAACTCAAAACAAGATTCAACACCTATGGCACAAAAAGAAAAGAAGGGAAACGACAGCAAGAAGAGAAAACCAACACAAAGCAACAAGAGCACCAGCAAGAGAACAAGAACCACACACCTCTACACGAGAGGGCGGTGGCCGAGGCCACCTATGTTTGAGTCAATTGGTATGGCACCGCGAAGAATTATCCTTGGCCCATGACCAAAACTCGTCTTTGAAGCACAAGTACCATCAAAGATGGCTAATGTGAAAGAGTGAGATTAGTTTATGCATTATGGGGGGAGGAAGAGTTCATTGAGAGAACAACACTCCCCCTAAGTCCATGCCTACACCTAGACAAGAATGCATGATGAATGTGAGGGGTGTGCAAAAGTTCAAACCACATTGCTCGAATCAATGATATTTAGCTCATGCCTTAACTCGCGAAATCTTGCTTCATCCAATGGCTTCGTGAAAATATCTGCAAGGTTATCATGAGTGTTGGCATAGTTGAGCTCGATCTCCCCTCGCCTAATATGATCCCAGATGAAGTGATACCGAATCTCAATATGCTTCGTCTTGAAGTGTTGCAACGGGTTGAGAGAAATCTAGATGGCACTTTCATTGTCACACCAAAGAGGCACTTTGTCACAAATGACACTGTAATCCTTTAATGTTTGCCTCATCCATAAGAGTTGTGCACAACAACTCCCGGCCGCCACATACTCCGCTTCTGTGGACGAGAGAGACACACAACTTTGCTTTTTAGAAGACCAACTTACCAAAGAGCAACCAAGAAATTGGCACCCTCCGGAAGTGGACTTCCTATCCACTTTGTCTCCCGCCCAATCGGAGTCCGAATAACCTACCAGCTTGAAGTTTGCTCCTCTTGGGTACCATAAGCCAAAGTTTGGGGTATGAGCCAAATATCGAAAAATTCGCTTGACCGCCACAAAGTGGCTTTCCTTAGGTGCGGCTTGAAACCGTGCACAAATTTCCACACTCAACATGATATCCGATCTAGATGCACAAAGGTAAAGCAAGGATTCAATCATGGAGCGATATACCTTTTGATCCACCGCTTTACCATTGGGATCAATGTCAAGTTGGCACTTGGTGGGCATTGGAGTGGAAGACGGCTTGACATCACTTAGCTTGAATCTCTTTAGCATGTCTTGAGTGTATTTGGCTTGGTTGATGAAGGTTCCTTCTCTTCTTTGTTTGATTTCGAATCCGAGAAAGAACTTCAACTCTCCCATCATAGACATCTTGAACTTTGCGGTCATGAGAGTGGCAAATTCTTCATTGAAGGCTTTGTTAGGGGAACCAAAAATAATATCATCAACATATAGTTGGCACACAAACAACTCCCCTTTGACCTTCTTAGTAAAAAGAGTGGGGTCGATTTTCCCGATTTCGAATCCACGATCTTGTAACAACTCCGTAAGATGCTCATACCACGCACGTGGGGCTTGTTTAAGGCCATAGAGCGCCTTGTGGAGTTGATACACATGATCGGGGAAATAGGGATCTTCAATCCCGGGGGGTTGTTTGACATACACCAACTCATTTATGGGACCATTAAGAAAATCACTCTTCACATCCATTTGTTGCAACGTGAAATTATGATGAGAAGCATAAGCAATCAACAAACGAATAGATTCAAGGCGAGCGACGGGGGCAAAGGTTTCACCGTAGTCGATACCCTCGACTTGGGAGTAGCCTTGTGCCACCAAACGAGCCTTGTTGCGAACAATGATCCCATGAGCATCTTGCTTGTTCTTGAATATCCACTTGGTTCCAATGACATTATGGTTCCCGGTTGGCCTTGGCACTAATTTCCACACTTGGTTATGTTCGAAGTTGTTGAGTTCTTCATGCATGGCATTGAGCCAATCCGGGTCCTCGAGCGCTTCATAAACCTTTTGGGGTTCGACACAAGAAACAAACGCATGATGTTCACAATAGTTTGCTAATTGTCTACGAGTGCTTACCCCCTTTCTTAGGCTTCCAACCACATTCTCCATGAGATGACCTTTGGTGGTGAGCTTGGAAGCGATCTTAGCGGCACGACGCTCCAATTCCTCCTCGGAAGTGAAACGAGGAGGGGTTACTTGATCATCTTGAGCGTCGTCTTGAGCTTGTTCTTGATCTTGAACTTGCTCGAGGGGGAGAACTTGACCTTGGGCATCATTTGGTGGATCACCACCATCTTGAGGTTGATCTTGCCCTTGATCTTGTTCATGAGGTTGAGGGCCTTCACTTTGTTCTTCGGAAGCGTGTGGGTCTTGGGTTGGTGATGGCTCCACTTGAGTGGAGCATTGTCCTTCTCCTTCGGCCACAAGGGGTTCCTCAATGGGTAGGATATAACCAACACCCATTCTTCTTATGGCTTGGGGAGGAATTTCATCACCTACATCACAAGTACCACTTTGCTCCACTTGGGAGCCGTTATTCTCATCAAACTCCACGTTACACGTCTCCTCAATAAGTCCCGTGGACTTATTGAGAACACGGTAAGCATGGGAGTTTGTAGCATAACCAACAAATATGCCCTCATGAGCTCTAGTCTCAAATTTAGACAAACGAACACCTTTCTTGAGAATGAAACACTTACACCCGAACACCCGAAAGTACTTGAGGTTGGGCTTGTTACCGGTGAGTATCTCATATGGAGTCTTGTTCAAGCCTTTGCGGAGATAGAGCCGATTTGAAGCATGACACGCGGTGTTGATGGCTTCGGCCCAAAAGTTGTATGGAGACTTGAACTCCGCCATCATGGTCCTTGCCGCATCCATCAACGTCCGGTTCTTCCTCTCCGCAACACCATTTTGTTGAGGGGTGTAAGGTGCGGAATATTGATGCTTGATCCCCTCATCACTAAGAAACTCATCCAAGGTGTAGTTCTTGAACTCGGTGCCGTTGTCACTTCTTATTGTCAAGATCTTTGCATTGTGTTGACGTTGGGCTTCATTTGCAAAGTCAATGACGGTTTGTTGGGTCTCACTCTTCCTCTTGAAGAAATACACCCAAGTGTATCTTGAATAGTCATCCACAATTACCAAGCAATACTTTCTACCCCCAAGACTATCAAAGGATGGAGGCCCAAAGAGATCCAAATGAAGGAGCTCCAAAGGCCTCTTCGAGTAAATGAGAGTCGTGGGAGGGTGAGCCTTCTCATGAAGCTTTCCTTCGATACAAGCACTGCAAGCACGATCTTTAGCAAAACTAACGTTCGTTAGTCCACGGACATGGTCCCCCTTGAGAAGACTTTGCAAAGATCTCATATTGACATGGGCTAAACGGCGATGCCAAAGCCATCCCACGTCAACTTTAGCCATTAGGCATGTCGCGGTCTTAGTGGGTCGCTCCGAAAAGTTAATCACATAGAGACCGTTCTCGACATGCCCAACAAAGGCTACTTTAAGAGTCTTGCTCCACAAGAGGGCCACGGTATCAATATCAAAGAAAGTGGCAAAGCCCATGGTAGCAAGTTGACGAACGGAAAGTAAATTGTATGCAAGGGACTCAACTAGCATGACCTTCTCGATCGTGAGATCATGAGAAATGACAACTTTGCCGAGTCCCAATACCTTAGAAGACGAGGCATCACCCCACTCGACATTGGTGGGCATAGATGGAATCTTGTGCACGTCCACCACCAAGTCCTTGCTTCCGGTCATATGATTTGTAGCTCCACTATCGAGCAACCATGATCCCCCACCGGAAGCAAACACCTACAAGAGATCAATGCTTGGTTTTAGGTACCCATTTTGTAATGGGTCCTTTGATGTTAGTAACAAGGGTCTTAGGAACCCAAATGGACCATTCAATATACTCATGAGGAGAACCAACAAATTTGGCATAAACATGCCCATCACTTGCACGGCATAACACATAAGAAGGATTAAAGTCGCCGGCTTTGTTGGATGGGGTGGTATTGCCCTTCTTGACACCGTCACCCTTCGCATTGTTCTTCTTCTCCTTGGAAGCACCCTCTCCCTCCTTCACAAAAGTTTGCTTGAGAGGAGGAGGTCGTTTGGTCTTGTCATTCTTCTTCTTGTTCTTGGGCTTGGGTGCGAACCCAATCCCCTCCTTGGCCACAACTTCCTTTTGGTTTCTCAAAAGGTCGTTGAGGTTCTTCTCACCTTGTATGCATGACACAAGGCCTTTCTCAAGTTGCTCCTTCAACTTAGCATTCTCCTCAACAAGATGCACATGCTCACAACAAGGGTTAGTAGCATTTGCATTATCAATTAACACCATATGAGGAAAGGTGGCTTTCTCCTTAGTTAGCTTTACTTGGAGTTGATCATGAGACTCCTTGAGGCTAGCATGAACGCCCTTCAAGACTTTGTGAGCCTTGTCGAGAATGTCAAACTCCTCTTTAAGTCTAGCAAGATCAACCCCAAGTTTTGCCTTCTCGGAGTTTAGCACACGAGACACAACAAGAGCATGATCAAGATCTTTCTTTAACTTAGCATGATCATCGTTGTATGACTCCTCAAGAGCCAAACGAAGACCACGCTCTTCGTCAAGAGCATTGGAAAGATCCGAAATCTCATCGGCATAGTCACGACTATGCCCCTCCATCTTAGAGATGGTATCTTCGTGAGCCTCGATCATGTCATTGGCTTCACCAAGTTGTTCCAAGAGAGCAACGAAGTGCTTCTTGGATTTACCCTTGAGTTTACCCATAAAGGTCTCAAACTCATTTTCCTCCACATTTGTCCCCTCATGTTCATCAATGCTATCCGTCGAAGAAGGATGATTAATGATGGTAGTTTTGATGTTGGAGGTTACCTTATTGGTGGCTTTAGCCATGAGGCACTTGGCGGTGATGTTCTCATTGGGTGAGTCGAAGAGAGACATCCGTGGAGTCTTCGCAATGGCAACGGAGGCCATGGCAACCGACTCACCATCTTCATCATCGTCATCATCCTCGTTGTACTCTTCTTGTACCACCAATGCCTTGGGAGGAGTCTTCTTGGTGAAGTTGCTCTTGTTGGGGAACGACTTGGCCTTGTCCTTTCTAATGAGCTTGCCACCATTGTCTTCCCTCTTCTCGTAAGGGCACTCCGCAACAAAGTGGCTCACATTGCCACAATTGAAGCAAGTCCTCACTCGTTGCTTGCCCTTTGCGCCACTTGAATTGCTCTTGTTGAAGTTTGGCCTTGTGTTCTTCTTGCTCCAAAATTGCCTTGAAGCAAGAGCCATGTGTTCATGATAGGCATACTTCGTATCTTCGAGGTTGCCCTCCTCTTCTTCCTCTTCATCCTCTTCCTCCATACTAACCTTGGCCTTTAGAGCAAGGTTGGGCTTCTTTACTCTTTGAGAGCGAAGAACCGCATTGTCGGCGGTCTTGTCCAAGATGCTCATAGCAACAAACTCATCCAACACTTCACTTGATGACAAGGTGTGGAAGTCCGGCCTTTGACGAATTACGGAGGACATGGCTTTGTGGTAGGGCATCATTGCCTTGAGGAATTTGCGCTTGATCCAATTGTCATCCGTGTCCTTACTTCCATGATCTCGGAGAGAGACCGCGAGTTTGGTTACTCTCCGAAAAAGCTCACGAGGTTCTTCATCTTCTTTCATTGCAAACTCGTCGGCTTCATCTTGCACCACTTCATAGTTGGAGCGTTGAATGCTTGCGCTTCCCCGATAGAGGGAAACAACTTGGAGCCAAGCATCTTTGGCCACGGTGTAAGGCCGGAGATGAGGAAGATCTTCGGGTGGGATTGCTTCTTGGATGATGAAGAGAGCATTCTCATTGAATTGATGATCCACAACTTCTCTAGGAGTGAAGTTACTTCGGTCATGCGGATAGAAACCTTCTTCAATGATTCTCCAAAGGTTAGTGTTCACATGATTTAAATGACGCTTAAAACGATAGACCCAAGAATCAAAATCTACATTCTTCTCAATCTTAGGAGCCGGGCCGGCATGATTTAAATGAGTGGAAGGGAGCGGTCCACCATAGACAGGTGGAGGTTCCACATGGGCAAAGATGCCGGTGCCCTTTTTACCACTAGAAGAAGGAGCTTTCTCGCTAGTAGCTTCCCCTTTGTCGGAGGTAGCATCCGTCACCTTGTTGGCGGGATCACCCACTTTCAACGGTGCGGTGGAAAGCTTAAGCCCTTCTAAGTATTTATTAAACATGCTTTCGACCTCGGTAGTCATGGAGGTTTTCAATGTGTCCAACGCCACATTTAATTCCTCACGAGAGACCGCGGTTCCCCCATCTCTCGTAGACGAGACCGGATTCACACCGGAGTGCTCCTCCACACCGTCTACGACGTCAACCATACTCTTCGGACGGTAAAGTCCTTAAAAGAGACGAGGCTCTGATACCAATTGAAAGGATCGATATAGTTGACTAGAGGGGGGGGTGAATAGGCAACTAACAATTTTTAGCTTTTCTTTACCAAATTAAACTTTGCATCAAAATAGGTTGTCTAGATATGCAACTAAGTGAGCAACCTATATGATGCAATGACAACAAGCATGCAAGCAAATAAGAGATATAACACGAGTAAACTTGCGAAAGTGAAGGGACGAGATAACCAAGAGTGGAGCCGGTGAAGACGAGGATGTGTTACCGAAGTTCCTTCCTTTTGAGGGGAAGTACGTCTCCGTTGGAGCGGTGTGGAGGCACAATGCTCCCCAAGAAGCCACTAGGGCCACCGTATTCTCCTCACGCCCTCACACAATGCGAGATGCCGTGATTCCACTATTGGTGCCCTTGAAGGCGGCGACCGACCTTTACAAACAAGGTTGGGGCAATCTCCACAACTTAATTGGAGGCTCCCAACGACACCACAAAGCTTCACCACAATGGACTATGGCTCCGCGGTGACCTCAACCGTCTAGGGTGCTCAAACACCCAAGAGTAACAAGATCCGCTAGGGATATGTGGGGGGAATCAAATTTCTCATGGTGGAACTGTAGATCTGGGCCTTCTCAACCGATCCCGAGCAAATCAACAAGTTTGATTGGCTAGGGAGAGAGATCGGGCGAAAATGGAGCTTGGAGCAACAATGGAGCTTTTGGGGGAAGAGGTAGGTCAACTTGGGGGAAGAAGACCTCCTTATATAGTGGGGGGAACAATCCAACCTTTACCCCCCACACCAGCCCCGCAGAGAGCGGTACTACCGCTTGGCCAGCGGTACTACCGCTCCCCCTCGCGGTACTGCCGCTGGGCCCAGAGCGGTACTACCGCGGTGGTCAGGGCGGTACTACTGCATACGAGCGGTACTACGGCCCCCACTGCCGCGGCTAGTACCGTAAAACCCGACATGAAAAAGACCCCTCGAATCGAGGCAGTACTAGCACGAGATCGCAGCGGTACTATGGCTGGGGGCTACCAGCGGTAGTACCGCTCTAGAGCGGTACTACCGATTATAGCACCCATGCGGTACTACCGCTCCATCCCGCGGTACTACCGCTGGGACCAGAGAGGGCACACTGAGAAGGGGAACGACCCATCATAGAAGCAGAAAGGCTCGAAGGGGGCAAAGGAAGTGTACGTGATGATTCCGCCCTAGCCTTTCCAAAGCGGACCCCCTCTTCATAGTACGGTGATCCCTATGGAACTAGTCCACCAAACTAATTCGAAAGGACTACACCGTCTTCGCTTCAAGCTCCGAGGGGAGGGAATCGTTCGTGCCAAAAGGATGAATCTCTGAAAACACTCAATGCACACGATTAGTCCGCAAAAGCATTGTCATCAATCACCAAAACATCTTAGGGATAAATATGCCCTTACAGTTGTTCATATTGCATGTGCATGAGTCTTTCAGTACACCAATTGATCGTGAATAATTTTAAGCACTCCAAAGTATATATATGAAAATAATGGTTAACCAATAAAATGGTAAACTATTCGATGCAAGGTTAATTTTTTTAAAAAATCAATAATTGAATTGTATGCATTTTTATGATTAAATTTAATAAATGTATTTTTTTTCAAAAACTATGATAATTAAAATATTAATTGGTATTTAAAAAAACAACCGCAACTGACTACTTATGCCAACCAGAACTTCTTCAGGGTTTCGATTATTCATCTATTCTTTGGCATGCTGGTTCTCATAACGCCTTCTTCGGACCTTCTCTTTGTCAGACTAATTCCTGAGATATTGGGCTAGTGCCTTGTGTTTCGCCCTCACACCATGCTTCATTTGGTAGCCTTTGGCAACTCCTTCGGCGTGCTCAAGAATACTAACGAAAGCCGGGTCCAGATATTTGCCACAGAAAGCGCAACGATACGCCATACGCTTAAGCACGTTGCACTGTCCATTCTGCAATTCTTCAAGTGTTTCCTGAGTGTGTGCATCCATCTCTCCTTCGGAAATGTCCGCATAATCATCAGAATAAAGCTGCAAGTTTAAATTATGTATGATATAAGCTGAACCATTGTTTACAGTAACTAATATTCCCTAAGTTCCATACTGTAGTGCCTATAAATTATTTTTAAAATAAATATGTATTAACTATGAAAATTTAAGAAAAAAAAAGCAATATCAATTCCATATGGAAGCATAAATCATATGATGTACTTTAAAAAATGTCAATAAACATGGACAACCATTATGATGTCTGACTTTTAGTATAAAACAAAAACACACTAAATTGTGGAGTGGATGAACCATTAATTTGTCAAAGATTGATTGAATAAATAATGATCATTACGTACTGATGATCAATAGTATATTTTGAGCTAGATTCCATTATGCCAAGTCAACAACATATTGATGGTTTAATGATTAACCTCTAACCTTAAACTTGAAGACGGATGTAGGGTTAAAAAAATAAAATTACCGTAACGGAATTCCAGTCCATGCCGTGCATGTGCTACTGCTTCTGATCGACGCCGGAGTAATGCACCTCTTCGTTGACACGATGCTTCTCTGGGTCGGACAACAAGTAGTCCAAAGCTTTCTCATGGGGACCCTGATCCATGCGATGGATGACGACGTCGGTGGTTAGCTCCGCAAGTCCACGATCTGTCAGGACGGCGTCCATGACAGGCCCCCCACGTCCATGGCCCCGCTTTGTCACGACGGCCAATTGACCTCCACGAGTGGATTTCATATCCGGTGGAAGGGAGGCGGGCGTGTGAGCGGCGGCGATGGTTTTAGAGTGTACCCTAGGGGGAGAGATGCGGGGAGTAATTGGTAGTTACCTACTATAGCGGAAATACTTCGGCGTTGGGCACCTACAATGCAGCCGGCTTATTTAGGCGCTTAATTAGGATCCTGGAAAAAATATCACAATCGTAGGCGCTTGGGGCAGGCGCTAGGAACTGGATTTTGTACATCTATGTGATGCAATCCAAAGTTCGTGTCCGGGGTGGATGGGTTGGGGATTGAAAATTTTGTACATACAAGCAGTATAATAAAGTTTACAGACTATCAACTAGATAAATAGAAGAAACATTTTAGGTTGATTCATTCTTGCTTCCGGACTTCTTTGACCGCCTAGATGGTTTGGCGAGATGCTGGCGCTGACTCTCGAACCCCTTCTGGAAGTTCACCAAGCGCCTGTGTACATCGTAGGTGGCATACGCGTCCATGGAAGCATAATAGATGTTCTTCAAGGGCAAGGGCGCTTCTGCCCATATATGGTGGTCATCTTCTGTGATAGCATCCTTCATCTTGTTGTAGCTCTGGTGGATGATGGAACCAGCGTAGTCAGCCAAGCCATACTTTGGCTTAATCGTCACTGGATCAGGCACTCTCCACTTATTCTGGATATCCACAAAGTTTTGTAACACCAGACCAACAAGCTTGAGTTTTTTCTCATCATTGTTGATGTCCACCCCAACAAAGGTGTACTCCTCGTCGAGCAGGAAGGTGGCAAGCAGGCCACAGTGCTCATCAGCAACACTTATGTGGTACACAAGGACGTAGATGCCAACGCATAACTGGACCATGGCAGCCATCTGTGTCGGACCACGAGGCCAAGTGTACTCCACATCCAGTGCAACTATCTTTCGGTCGTCGTTCGCAGCCAGTATTTGAATCTGCCAATGCAGTACTCAACACAGCTACCCTTGTTCGTGTATTTCACAAAAAATTCGGTATTTCCATCTGCCCTAGCAGCATAATCTTTCTCGAACGCCATGCCGAAGGACTGTAATTGATGAAACCAGTATAAGACATGAAGCATGACAATAACATGATAACAATAAGCCGAGATGAATATGATGGCAGATAGTATAGTAATTCTGGCGCTATTGAAAGTTTATGTAAACAAGTGCATGAACAATTTAAACTAAACAAGTACTCCCTCTGTAAAGAAATCACTAAAGTAGTGAACCAAAAGTTGTTATATTTCCTTGCAGAGGGAGTATATGCGAATTAACAATCAAAATTTACGCTCTTGAAATATTTATCTAAACAACTGCATCAACAATCAAGAATAAACATGTATCTATGAATTGTTCATCGGCCATGTAGATGAAACTGTGTGTACAAACTAAAGAAGCAGGAAAAAAACAAGAAATTGACAAGACAACGGATTAAATGTTGCATGCAGATGATCTGTGTGCAAAATTCTCATAAGGCAACAGACTACATTTTGCAGGCAGATGAATCTGTGCACACAAAATAAAGAAGCAGGAGAACAAGAAATTGACAAGAAGAAGGCCATCGTATGTGCTGCTACTGGCGAACTACTAACATAATTGACAGGAAGGATAACTCACCGTTCCAGAAGGCAGATTGTTGGGAGAGTGGGCGACGCAGAGGAAGAGGGAATCGAGAGGACGCAGAGGCAGAGGAACCGTTTTTGGAGAGTTGTGGCAGTGAGGACGAAGCGCCCTCGCGCATGCCCATCCTAAATAATTGGGACGAGGCTCGTCGCGGCTGTTGGAGTCCTAGCTTCCTTTCTCATGTTCACATTTAAAATGGGCTCATCCCATTATAATAGGCCCGTGTAAGAAAGCACAAGAAGCCTAAATGCTTCACGGTTGAGATTACTGATCTAAACTTGCTAAAAAATTCTCAAAATAAAAAAACTAGCTAAAAAACATTACGTGATCTAAAACTACCTCTTCGTGAGATCCCAAATTCCCAATATTTCCTTGTGGTCGGTTGTTAGATAATCCCCTATAAATAAACATTACGTGATCTAAAACTACCTCTTCGTGAGATCCCAAATTCCCAGTATTTCCTTGTGATCGGTTGTTAGAGAATCCCCTATAAATACGAAGCTTTTCATGGCATAGATCGCATACTTCCACCCGACGCCTCCCATACGTAGCCTTCCGTGACTACACCGAATTACCACCCCACGCCGCCCAAAGTAGCTCCCAAGTCGGTGAAGCCAACGGAGCCGTCATCTTCGAAGCCTGCGTCGGCGAATCCTGAGATGAAAGAGAAGGGCATGTCAGAGAAGCCGACGAAATAGAAGGGCACGTCGGAGAAGCCGGCGAAGCAAAAGATGAAAGCGAACGACAATGGAGCCGGTCGCCATCGAGAGAATCCTCCGGTAACGATCGAGATCCTTGTATTCTGTATACTCCCTCCTTCCCAAGTCTGCATGCAATCCCATTGTTTATGGCGCACTTCCTTTTTGATCTCGTTTAGTTACAGCCATAATGAACTATCCCTATTTTACCGAAGGGAGATGGGTGTGTCTAGAAAGAAAATAAAAAAGGACAAAAAAAGGCTTCCAGGAATCTTAGCATAAAATCAATGACATAGGACTTAGATAAGCAATACTTAGAGCACATCTAGATGTGCTTTAGCAAAACTTAAGGGAGATCGTGGATGCCTCAGTTTTTAGTCATGAATGCCTCTCTCTATAATGAAACTTGCGGTAATTTTCGTGCTCGAAAATTCTACGTGCAACGATATGGAAAGGAAGGACTAGTAATTTAACTTTGTTTAAAACCAGCAACCGAATCAACAAAATAATTGTAGTACTCCTAAATGCCTGATCAAGTACGCAGTAGACAGAATACAAAGTAGTTTTGTACGTCTCGGTCTGATGGGAACTAAGGAGTGTGCTCTTGAATGCTTGCAATGGAACTGCTACATTCCTCTTTTGAGATTATCTATAAACTATTGATCTTCTGATCATGTATGCAATTATTTTCGTAAGTGTGACGCCTGAAACTTTAGTAGTGTACATAGACCAAATTCTGATCTTTCTACTAAAAATCTATACTATCATTAGTCAATTTGCCGACAGAGATAGCTTGTTTTTCTATGTCTGGTGTTCATTATATGGCCTAGAAGCTCTATGATTTCATGCAGTACTGTATAGCACAATTTTGATATTCGCATAGATTAGATCTAGTCGGTTCTATGTGTGTTTAAATGAATACCATACAGAATCTAATCACACTATTTGTACATTCAGGGAACTCAGGTTGCTTCATTGCTGCAATACGAGAAGTTCATAAAAGAATTAAACGCACAGCAACTGACGTACATCAAGTTGATTGGACTGGGTGAACTTCTCAAGACTCCTGGCATCAGAATGAGACGTCTACTGTGCCAGGCCATCGCTTATTCATATGATGCAGAGCAGGATGCCTTTATAATCAATGGGAGACCATGTAGGATCACACTAAAAGATGTGGAGCATATAACAGGCCTGCCCTACATGGGGAAAAATCATGTCTCTTCAAATCACAACGATATATACTTTGGAGTTGTGGAAGGAACTGAAAGACCCCAATGGCACAAAAGTAACTTTGAAAGGATTGCTAGCCAATATGAAAGGCGACAACACACCTAATTTTTTCAGGCCATTTGTCTTGTACACCATAGGCAAATATGTATGCCCGATAACATAGCAGTACGTGGACAACAGATACCTTGGGATTGTTAGAAACGTTGAGACAATTAAGAGCACCAATTTTGGATAGCTTACACTTGACCATCTTATGGCTAGCGTTAGGAAATTTGTAAATGGTGGAGCAAACCTGGAGGGCAACCTACCACTGTTGCAAGTAATACAATCATTACTAACATACCATACATTTAATTTTATGGAAAATTTTCTAAGTTGTTTTTGTTGTAATGCAGACGTGGTACTACGAGATGTGGAGGGTGCACCAATTAGACTCTACAATCTCGTATGCATCAAGGTTAAGGCCGCTGATCCAAAACTGGAGTGACGAGAAGGCACAGAAGGTTGACAACATAATCAACCAAAATTATATAGGGGTTGGAGAGGTAAAGTTTTAGTACTGTGTGCCTGGATTATCTACCACATGTTTTGAATGATACCAATGACACTAACATGCAGTATGTCGATGACCTGCTGTGGCCTTTCAATCCGCCACCAGTTGGGACGCCGGTCAAACCAAAGACTGACGGTCAGGTAAATGATGAACATCAGGCACAAATATATATTGTAACTTTGCAAGTACAAACGAAGTCATATGCTTCTAACTGCTTGTAATTTGCAGGATAAGGCACTCATGGGCTGTGTATTGGATGATTTGAAATAAGTTGCCTCCATTGTGCGGGAGGCCAGTGCACAACAATTTGATAGGATGTGCACCCTACAAAAGAAAATGGACGAGTGCCTTAGGCGTACACTTGTGAACAGCAGCCGCACGGACGACCTCATCACAGAATTCAATGTAAGTATACCATTATGAGTTTCTATAAATAATTTTAGTATCAATACTCTCCACACTAACACATTTTTTTAAAGAACCACCGCTATGGAATATTTGATGATGATCGCCCAGGAGTAGAGGACATACAACTATCTGACCAGGAAATACCTGCGGACCCAATGGAGGTCCCAGGAGAGAATACTACTCGCCAGCAAAAACAAAAAGATGACACAGAGGTCATTGCCAAATGAATTTCTATAAGTGTATCTAGTGCCACCCCTAGTTGGTTTTGGAGTATTGACGACAAACCTGGTTGAGGGACTAATGTGTTTGTGAGAATTGCAGGATAACACAGGTAGTAGTCCCTCATTGACTCGGTTTACCTACCGGAGATGACCCCTAAAAATGTATGAAGACATTGAAGACGATGGTGGTATGTGAAGATATTCACATTGAAGACTATGACAAGAGAAGGCATTGCATGAAGACTATGCAGCGCGAAGAGCTAGTTTTTTTGTTGTTTCCTTTTCTTCTTTGTTGAGTCGTAGGAACCACCGTACTGTTAAGTGGGGTCCCAGTGAACAAAGTCAGAGTGACTGGAGTGATGCTCAACCAAAATCCTATGTCTTCGAGTGAAGACAATGAGAGCAAATCTTATCCACAGCTGGATGAGTCAGCTTTACTTGTAGGCCAAGTAAATCTGCCGCGTGTGTTTGAAATCTGACCGTTGGAACACGTGTCAGTTCCTTAGTGACCCAGGGTCATTTCGGACAAATCAGGTCGGGTTGCCTAGTGACTATAAATAGCCCACCCCTACACCATAAATTGGTGGCTGCTCAGAGTTAGTGCACGGCTTTTATCGTTTGAGACCAACCCACCTCCAAAGCTTTTGAGAGAGAGAAATCCTTGCGAGGACAAAGCCCAAACACCTCGAGCCAAAGAGTGTTAGGCATCACTGAAGTCTTTCTGTCCGCGTGACCTGAAGACTTGTTACACTTGAGGACTGTGAATCCTCCAGCCGGTTAGGCGTCGCGTTCTGAGCATCCAAGAGTCATTGTGGATC
Organism: Triticum aestivum; assembly: GCF_018294505.1. Lineage (NCBI taxonomy): Eukaryota > Viridiplantae > Streptophyta > Magnoliopsida > Poales > Poaceae > Triticum > Triticum aestivum. Next base: position 24,115,889 of record NC_057808.1, read on the forward strand.
GCCGGTGAACGAATTCTGTGAAGGTTTGGAAGCCTACCTTGAAGACTTGCCAGAGTAATTGGGCGAGGACTGGGTGTCCTTAGCTCAAGGGGAATAAGGTGAAGATGCGGTCTTCTGAGTTAAATCTCAGCCTCCCTACCCAGACGTACAGTTGTCACAGCAACTGGAACTGGTCCAACAAATCCTGTGTCCTCAACAAGTTACTGTTTCTATCCTCTCCCTCTCTTTACTTACAGTTTGTCTTCGTGAAGTCATTGCTTGTTTGCTTTACCTATTTGTCTTCACTGTGAGACTTCTATCGTTGTTTGGCTTCATACCATCTTCCATCCTGATCCGTACTACCTAGCTGCTATTAGTCTTCGCACTTTCACTTCATTGAATACTTGACTATGGCTTGCCTAGTGTAGTCTACCTTCCGCTGCATATCAATAGGTTCATTTCTATTGTTTGTCTTTGAAACTCTCATGTTTTGAAGACTTTTATAAAAATCGCCTATTCACCCCCCTCTAGTCGATAGCTAGCACTTTCAAATGGTATCAGAGCAAGGTACTCCCTTGTTCTGTGTGATTCGGTTTAACCACCTGGAGTTTTAAGCTATGTCGACTATAGGGATAATCAAAGTCTCCGCTGCTTGCCCCATCTTCGATGGAACTGAATATCCCTACTGGAAGAATAAGATGCACATGCATCTTGAAGCCATTGATGTCAGCCTCTGGTATGTCGTCAAGAATGGCGTTCCCAAGACTGGTGAAGGTGTCACCCCTGCTGATGTCAAGATGTTCATTCAACTGGATTCTACTGCCAAGAACATCATCTGTGGTCATCTGACCAAAGGACAGTATGGCCGTGTGAGTGCTCTAGAACCGTCGAACCTAGTCTGGGACTGGCTCTCCAAGGTCAACGAAGGCGTCTCAACCCAGAGAGATCAAAGGACCAGTGTTCTTCGCAACCTCTTCAACCGCTTCAAGAGAAACGACAATGAGAATGTCCAGCTCACGTTTGATCGCCTCACAGACATCACAAATGAGCTTCATGCTCTCGGCGCCACTGAGATTACCAAGCATGAAATCGTCAAGACACTACTGAGATCACTTGACAGCTCGTTCGACACCCTTGCCCTCATGATACAAGAACGCCCTGACTTCAAGACACTCGATCCGTCTGATATACTTGAGAGGCTCAACACACATGAGTTCCAGCTATCTGAGAAAAGAGATATATATGGTCCCAACTACGGCCGAACTCGTCCTTTGAAGGCAAAAGCTGTTTCCTCATCTGAAGAAGAATCTGACTGCAGTTCTGATGATCCTGAAGACATTGGAAAGGAACTTGCTATGCTTGTGATGAAGTTCCAGAAGTTCACTAAGAAGAAGGGCTTCAGAAAGTCTTCACGATCCAGCTCAAGAAATGATGAAGCTTCCACTCATGACTACAAGAAGAGAGCATGTCATAAGTGCAAGAAACCTGGAGACTACATCTCTGAGTGTCCGCAGTGGGACATTGAGAACAAGAAGAAGAAGAAGAGCAAGGAATATGATTCTGATGACAAGAAGAAGAAGAAATCCTCAAAGTCTTCTTCCAAGTCCTCGTCCAAGTCTTCATCTCATAAGAAGAGCTCATCTGGCAAGGCTCGTGCTTTTGTCGGCAAGGAGATGGATTCAGAGGAGTTTGCTTCTGAGGAGGCGGAGGTGGAGTCTGAGGAGGAGTCCGACCCTGGTGTTGCAAGTCTGGCTCTAGCTACAGCCTACGTTGCCAAGTCCATCTTCAACACTGAAGACAATGGCTCTATCACCAACACTAAAGCTAATGATAAGGACGACTCTGCTCCCACCTACTGCTTCATGGCATGTGGTGCCAAGGTAAAATCACGCGATGCTTACTTTCAAACATCTAGTGAATATGACTCTGATTGTGAATCCAAACCCAGCTACAAAACACTTGATAAAATTGCAACTGAACAACAGAAAGCTATGGAACTTACTCAAAAACTGTTGGACGCTGAAATGACCCGTTCTCAGTCCTTAATTGAAGACATAAAAAATCTTCATGTTAAGTACCAGGAACTTGAAAGTCGTCATGAAACGCTCTCAACAACTCATGAAAAGCTCTCCTATGATTATCTTCAAAGGAAGCAAGAGCTTGAGAAATTGAGAGCGACTCATGAAGATCTTCAAAAAGAGAATGAGTCACTTCACGCTCAACAGATCAGTTCCGCTCAGGAAGGATTTGAACCACCATGTCTAAAATGCCTTGAGCATGATAATGCTACTTCTGTTGCTGAATGTTCTACTGCTGCTACTGTTGCAATATCTTCAACTGCTGATGTGGTAACTATGCCCTCTGCTGAGGATACCACTACTATTGCTGATGAAAATGCTAGGTTGAAGCCATTGCTTGAAACAGGGATGTAAAAAAGTCTCAAAGGGCATCAGACACTGTGTGATGTCCTCAAAAAGCAGATTCAGAACCGAAACCCTTGGAAAGAGGGTGTTGGGTTCGAGAGGAAAATGAATGTTGATGGCTCCTACTGGAAGCCTGAGCAGTACCCCAAAACCACATGGGTTGCTGCAAAGGGACCTTCAGTGGATCCATCCACCTTATCTGGCTTCACCTGTGCTAACCCTATTATCATTGATGAATCCTTTGATGCAAATTATAAACTGTTTAAGAATCAGAATGGTGAAGTGTTTGCCAGGTATATTGGTACTAACTACAGGAATGGGCCACCTATGAAGAAGATCTGGGTTCCCAAAAGTTGTCTTGAGAATCTTCCTGTGAATGTCATCATGACACCACCTAGGAAGAAGAAAAATCCCAGACCAAAGGCTTCATATGGCCCAAAGGCTTCATACAGACAGAGGACTCACCTGAGTCACCCTAACGCCAATGTTTTGCGGGGAAACCATACTCAGACTTATGAATATGAGCGTGTTTCTTCAAACCGCTATGTTCATAAGACTAAGAACTTTTCTGCTTATTCATATGAGTATCATTCATCTCCTGCAAGGATATTTGCTAGGGCTCCAAAGCCGAAGTTCTCAGATGCTGCACTTAGACTCATTGGTTCCAAGCTACCCCTGAAGATGTGGGTGGCTAAGAAGAATTAACTTTCTTTTGCAGGGAAAGGTCTCCAGCCGGAAATCAAAGGCGTCTGATGCTATTGCTGGGGACCTAAAACATCTTGTAGGGCGCAAGATCAAATGCCCAAATGGTCTCACTATGTATTTTGTTCCTGAATCATTTGCCAATCATCCTATCAGTCCTAATCTTGATATGAGCTTTGATAATCCTCTTGCCCGTCAAATGTTTATGCTTCACAATACTCTTGGTGAAGCCTATCCCCCTAACTGTACTGTAGGGTATGACACCTCATGCCTCAGAATGGATTATGGACAGCGGATGCACTAATCATATGACTGGTGATCGAAGTCTTCTCATGGACTCAACCTTACGTCCATCTGACAAGAGTCACATCACATTTGCTGACACTAGTAAAAGCAAAGGTATTGGGTCTAGGTAGAGTTGCAATCTCAAAGGATCAGCACATGGATAAAGTGATGCTTGTTGAATCCCTTGGTTTCAACTTAATGTCTGTCTCAATGCTTTGTGACTTGAACATGATTGTGATATTCGGAAAATATCGTTGCCTTGTACTTATGGAATCTGACAAGTCTCTAGTCTTTGAAGGGTACCGAAAAGATGGTCTATACATGGTAGATTTCTCAGCAGGGCCACAACTTGCCGTATGCCTTCTTGCAAAAGCTTCAGAGTGCTGGCTCTGGCATCAGAGGCTAGGGCATGCTGGCATGAGGAACTTACACACTCTCGCAAAGAAGAAGCATGTCATAGGCATCGAGGGCGTCAAGTTCAAGAAGGATCACTTGTGCGGTGCCTGCGAAGCTGGAAAGATGACTAGGGCCAAGCATCCCTCGAAGACAATCATGACGACATCTCAACCCTTCGAGCTGCTTCACATGGACTTATTTGGCCCTACTCACTACTCTACTCTCACTACAACTGCTTGTCTCTATGGCTTCGTCATTGTTGATGATTATTCAAGATATACATGGGTTAACATAATTCTCTACAAGACTGAATTGCAGGATATCTTCAGACGCTTCGCCAACCGTGCCATGAACAACTATGGCGTCAAGATCAAGCATACCAAGATTGACAACGGCACAGAGTTCAAAAACACCGGCCTCGATCTGTACTTGGATACATTAGGCATCACTCATGAGTTCTCAGCTCCGTACACCCCTCAGCAGAATGGCATCGTGGAGCGCAAGAACAGAACACTCATTGAGATGGCTCGGACGATGCTTGATGAATACAAGACACCCACAAAGTTCTGGCCTGAAGGTATTGATGCTGCATGCCATGTCATCAATCGTGTTTATCTTCACAAGCTTCTAAAGAAAACATCCTATGAACTCCTCATTGGTAAGAAGCCAAATCTCAGTTACTTCAGAGTATTTGGTGCTAGGTGCTGGATCAAGGATCCACATCACACTTCAAAATTTGCACCGACAGCACATGAAGGTTTTATGCTCGGTTACGAAAAGGACTCGCACTCCTATAGAGTCTTCAACATCTTTCTCTATAAAGTGGTTGAAACTATGGATGTGCGGTTCGATGAGACTAACGACTCGCAAAGAGAGCACCTGCCAAATGTGCTAGATGAAGTTCCACCCAGTGAATCCATCAAGCTAATGGGAACTGGAGAAATCATACCGTCTGAAGCTCAGCCTGAAGAGGAACTTATCATTTCTACACCTAATCAACCTGAAGACAATGCTCAGCCCGAAGACAATCCTCCCAACGATCACAATGATCAGCAAGAGCAAAATCTTCGTCCAGTTTATCCTCGTGTTGCAAATGAAGTACAGATTGAGAAGACAATTGATGGCATCAATGTGCCTGGTCCACTCACTCGTTCAAGAGCAACACAACTAGCAAATTTCTGTGGGCACTTTGCTTTTGTCTCAATATCTGAACCTAAGAAAGTTGCTGAAGCTTTCATGGAACCTGAATGGATTCAAGCTATGCAAGAAGAGCTTCAACAGTTCAAGCTGAACAATGTCTGGGAACTTGTCAAGCGTCCTGACCCCCGCAAGCACAACATAATAGGCACAAAATGGATATATCGCAACAAACAAGATGAGCATGGTCAAGTTGTCAGAAACAAAGCTCGTCTCGTTGCTCAAGGATACACTCAAATTGAAGGGATTGACTTCTATGAAACATTTGCTCCTGTGGCTAGGCTTGAAGCTATTTGCATACTGCTAGCCTATGCTAACTATCACAACATCTTGCTGTATCAAATGGATGTGAAGAGGGCATTTCTCAACGGCAAGATTAAAGAAGAAGTGTATGTCGCACAACCTCCTGGCTTTGAAGATCCAAAACATCCTGATATGGTGTACAAGCTAAACAAGGCACTGTATGGCCTCAAACAAGCCCCTCGCGCTTGGTATGACACGCTCAAGGACTTCATGAAGAGCAAAGGCTTCAAACCGGGTTCCCTGGATCCCACACTCTTCACGAAGACATATGATGGTGAACTGTTTGTGTGCCAAATATATGTGGATGACATTATCTTCGGCTGCACTAACCAGAAATACAGTGATGAGTTTGGACACATGATGCAAGAGCAATATCAGATGTCCATGATGGGTGAGCTGAAGTTCTTCCTTGGTCTTCAAATTCGTCAGCAAAGAAATGGCATCTTCATATCTCAAGAGAAATACCTCAAAGATTGTCTGAAGAAGTTTGGAATGCAAGACTGCAAAGGTTACACAATGCCAATGCCAACCAAGAGTCATCTAGGTCCTGACGCCAATGGTAAAGAGTTCGATCAAAAGGTATACCGCTCCATGATTGGTTCTTTACTTTATTTACGTGCATCTAGGCCAGATATTATGCTTAGTGTTTGCATGTGTGCTCGATTCCAAGCGGCACCAAAGGAATCGCATCACTTAGCTGCGAAGCGAATTCTTCGATATTTGGCTTACACCCCAACATTAGGATTATGGTATTCAAAGGGCTCAGAGTTTGATCTAGTTGGATTCTCGGATGCTGATTATGCTGGTGACAAGGTGGATCACAAGTCTACATCAGGCACATGTCACTTTCTGGGACGATCACTTGTCTGTTGGTCTTCAAAGAAGCAGAACTGTGTATCACTCTCCACTGCTGAATCTGAATACATTGCAGCTGGATCATGCTGCGCTCAGCTTCTATGAATGAAGCAAACACTCAAGGACTATGGCATCCATCTGAAACAAGCACCACTCTACTTCGACAACGAAAGCGCCATCAAGATTGCCAACAACCCAGTTCAACACTCGAAGACAAAGCATATTGAAATTCATCATCACTTTCTTAGAGATCATGTCATGAAGGAAGATATTGATATCATACACGTCAACACTGAAGAGCAACTGGCAAATATCTTCACAAAGCCCTTGGATGAGAAAAGGTTTTGCAAGTTATGGTGTGAGCTAAATATCTTGGAATCCCGAAATGTCCTGTGATCAGGCACACATCCTAACACTTATGCATGATGATGACTTAGATGTGCAACACACGAAGGAAAGTATATCTTCAATCAATGAAGACTTACATTCTAAGTGTTAATACATTAACGCGGAATTTGACTTCGGAGCGCCACAATAATTGTGCGTCGTGTCTGGGTCTAATACTTCCTATATGGTGGGTAAAGCCACCCCCAAATTCTTCTGTTTGAAGTGTTTTTCTCATGGCGTTACATTTTCTATGTCTTCGCATTTGGTTTGTCTTCAATTTCAACTTGTCTTCATGATTATCTTCACTATGTTGATTTGGTTGCATTCTGATATATACATATATTAGTGTTTTGTCCTCTACAGCATTCACTTATAGCTATGTCTTCTCGTTTGAATCTTTTGAACTAAGTGAATGTGATCGGACCCTAAACTCTTTACGCTTCTACCTCCAACTCTATCTATCCAAATCATATGCATTCTGTTGAAACTGTCGAATGTCTTCTCTGCGTCCTTGTCAGCAGAAGATACAGAGACAAACATTAAATCTGTTTTAAATGTTCAATTCTTATTGCCTGAAACCCGGAGAAGCCCTAACGACCATCCGACAATCCAGGCGGGCGTGGGAACGTGGGACAACTCGCAATGTGTTGCATGTTCGCCACGTGTCCCTCAGATGCGAACCGCCAGGGGCACCTGCGTAATTGCGATGTGTCGTCCCTTCCCCTATAAATACCCGTCCAATCGCGGTCAAAATCCTTCTTCCACCTCTCCACCTCGACAAACCCTAGCGCCATCGCTAGCTCTCGACGACGCCGGCGACGAAGCGCTTAGCTGCCGCGACCTCTCGGACGCCGTCTTCACGCCAGCCGCGGACATCGTCTTCTCCGCCGCCGCCGTAGGTGTCCTCCGTCGCCAAGTTAGGGCACGGAAGATCAAACTGCTCGGCCTCATCTTCTACTCCGTATAGCAGTTCATCGTGTGGTAAATTAAAACCCTCTTTTTACCGTCTTTCTGATCCTATAGATTCATCCTTTCTTACCAAAAGTGGTTTCTGCCTCCACAAATTTGGATCTATCCCGTCTGCAGCTCATATAATGCCTAGTATATTCACTTACGCTTCACACATAGTTAGATTCCTCACTTGTACTTATTCTTGGATTCGTACAAATCTGGAACCAACTCTCAACATATAAGTGAATGTCTTCGCGCTATGAGGTCAATGTCTTCTAAACTGATTTATCTTCAAAACCTTCTGAGAATGTATATGACCTCTTCCCCTTCCCTCGCATCTCTAATGTTGTCAGAGGTACATGTCCGTGGGATAATCCCTTGGTTCTCATAGTCTGCATTCATTTGTAGAATTCTTACAGCATCACATCAACTCTCCCGAAGCCAGTTCCTGTCTAACCAGCAGACGGAAGCCTTTGACAGTGTTGAAGCCATTCAGTCTGAACTTCATGGCAACAGAGAAGTCTGCAAGGAAGGGTGGCAGACAGCGTCGTGGGAACACCTCAAGAGATTTGCCTCCTGACCTCTATGAGTTGTACAAGACAGATCCAAAGGAGGACTACAATCAGCGAAAAACCTGAATCCAATGGATTCGAAGATATTGGGCAGAACAATGGTACAAGTACAGGTTCGTGACCCAGGAATGTGCTGAGAAGAATGCCATCAAGTGACCATGGGGAGACATTTTGTACAAAAATATTCCACCCAGGTCCAGAGCTGAAGCCATTGAACAAGGCTTCTACCCTTGCATGGTCCGTGGACCACAGCCTGCAGATGCCGACCCATCTTCATTGCTGTGGTGTCGTGACGACAATTTGTTCAAGTGCAACTTCCAGTTTGCCAAGAATTCTGCCAAAGAAAACAAGAACTCGCGGGGATTAGACTTCAATCCAGGCCACTCTGCTCCTCGTGCCGATGGCACCCGCGAAGCTGAACCCAATCTTGTTGGGCCCTTCTACAACCTAGAAGGTCTCATCACTCATATTATGGTTCAAGGGATAGCCGTGGATGAGCCTGCAGACGACGCTGATTCTGACGAAGCGCCTGCACCACCGAAGCCAAAGAAGCTGAAGAAACCTAAAGCTTCGAAGCCTTCCCCTGCACCAACAGCTTCACGAGTGAAGCCTCTGGCCACTGCTCCTCCTGCACCAAGTGTGCAGTCTGAAGATCTCTCACGCATCTCCAAGTCTGAGAAGAAGAAAAAGAACCCTATGCACTCCACTGGTCCAGCTCTGACCCCTGCTGCTGTTCTGAGGAACGAGAATGACGCCATAGATCTGTCAAGTGACGACAATCTTGCTGATGACGCTCTTGAGCAGCTGATAAAGAGCAAGCAAGAGGCGGAAATCTCAATGATTTGCCTCTCTTTGACGTGGAAGTATTGAAAAACTTCATTGATGAGTGGTTTGACACCCCCAATCTCAGCTTTGACGATCTGCAACTTCCAATTGGCCTAAGCGTCTCCTTCCATGGAGCCGTTGCTCCTGAGCTGGCTCTTGCTCAGAAAATTGTTCAGCTGACGCATAAGATCGATTATGAAAAGGCTCAGTTCAAGAAGCATGTGGCCAAGCTCAGCGTGGCAGACGTCCAGAACTTCAAGGTCATGCTGCATGAGCTCAAGGAAGCGTTTCACAAGAAACGTGATGAAGCCAAAGGTTCTCGTGAGCGCATGAAGATTCTCGCTACCAAGTGTGTTCAAGCTTACAATGAAGTTGAGAAGACAAGGCACTTGGGCGTCCTGGCATCGACCCTAAGATGGCTGCCAAGCAGAAGAAGAAGCCATCTGTGGACTAAACTGAACCATCCAGGCGGGAAGAACCTCGCATTGTCTTCCCAGCCAGTATGACAGGCGTGAAGCCTAAGGTCACCACAGTGGGTTCAGAGCTTCAGAAGACAAGGGCAGCTAAAGCCAAGGCCAGAAAGCGCAAGACCAAGAACACCACTGATGATGCTCCACCCACCAAGAAGCGCAAGACCAATAAGAGAGATCGGGCTGCTCCAACAGAGCCCCTTGTAGTCGAGTCGATTTCTGTTGCTCGTCCTGAATCTGCACAACAAGAACGTCGAATGATAGTTCATGAGCCGGCTTCCACAGAGGCTCCTGAAGCTGAAGACATTCCAGTTGTTGACCCCACCGCAGCTGAAGACATTGGTCATCATGACAATGTTGAAGATGACGAAGTCCTTCCTCAGATCGAGCACAACGTGGTATCATCGCCTGCTCTTACGAACAGCGAACTCATCAGCATTGGTCGTCCATTGACGCCAACTGCTCAGGATGACTCATGGGCTGATCACCCATAAGACTCCCCCCGTCAAGAAGAAACACCTGTTACTCCCACAACTCAAGTCACCACTCCGGTGATTGAAGATGAAGACTTTGTGGCCCAACCAACTCCATCTCCACAAGCGTCGCCAGCATTTCGCAGTTCGCAAAGGACCAAGGCCACAGGTCACTCTGTCAAGTGTTTCAGAAGGAGAAGAGCGCCAATCCGTTTCACGCCAAGTCTTTCCTGAAGCCTCTCCAATTGTGAACAAACCCGAGACTGAAGCCAATGTGGCTGAAGATATTCCGGCTGCATCAACCGATGACAAAGAAGAACCAAGAGAAGAAGAAGCACCTGTTGCTACACCACCTACCAACCAAGTTGTTCTCGAGGAGAACGTGTCTGACTCTCCAACTACTCAAGTGGAGGTTAACAACATTGAGGCGGCCACCAACACCAACACTGAAGCCAATGACGTTGTCATGGCTGAAGCTACTGTGGCACCTGGAGTCAATGAGGTGCCTGAAGTGATAGCCCCTGAAGTCAATGTTGCACCTGATGCCAATCTGTAGCCTGAACTCACTGCCACTACCACTGCCACTGCTCCTGTACCGCCTCCCAGGCCACATACTATTGAGCAAGCATACAACTATGGTGAGTTGGTCACTATTAGATGGCCTATTCTGGTTCCTCCTCCTGCTGCTAGTCCGCAATTTGACTATCATGTCGCGCACAGGCCACAGGTCCGGAAGTCAAAGCCAAGACTGCCCAGGTTTCCAGGTACTGCCACTTCACCAGGGTCCTTCAATGCAAATGGCTTCATTGCGCACAACACTTTCTTTGATAGCGCCAAGAACCCCTATTCCAAGCCAAGGATTTCATCGGATCGGTTCTGGAGCTATCAGCAGCGCAGTTATTATTCATGTGTTCTTTATGATCAGGGGCGCATCTTTCCTCATATGCGTCTTGACTACGAAGCCATTGCTGGATTGCCATGCCTTGAAGAAGCCCTTGACTGCTTCTGTGATGTTGGCTTGCTAAACTTTGTAACTGATAAGGAGCATTGGAATGAAGAACTTCTGCTTCAATTTTATGCTACCCTCCACATTCGCGGATACAACAGGGATCCGAAGACTTGGGTCCTTGAGTGGATGACAGGCAATGTCCATCATGAAGCCAAAGCTTTTGACATCATTGAGCTAACGGGCCTGCCCACTCCAGGAGAATTATATGAACCTGGTTGCCAGCTTCACCGCATTGCTCTGGAGAGTATCTTCCACAAGCCAGAGCCCAACATGAGCGAAATGCTGAGCATGATGAAGCCTCTGCCACATGACGCTGATTACCCAAAGGAGTTCTTTGTCGAAGATCTAGAGTATCTGCCACGCACTATTTATCACATCATCAGGCGAACTCTATGGCCTGTCAAAGGACATTCTTCAGCAGCAAAACTTGAAGGAGCAATGAAGACTTTGGTCTTTTGTATCTTCAACGGCATCAGCTTCAATGCTCAAGACTTCTTTATCAGGCAGTTGGCTGCATCAGGCTCTGATCTCTTTGGACTGAAGTTCTACGCTCCGTGGGTCATGCGCCTCATCAAGCTACACTCAGCTGTCAAATATCAGCCCTCTGCTCGCAACCATCTGATCTTTCTGCCAGAGGTTGATATGTCAGTTGAAGCCATATACCCAGAGCCCGCCAAGGAGCATGTTTGTCTTCACAATGCTGATCACCAAAGCTTCACGCAACCCATTGAAGGAGTCCAGGCAGTCACTCATGTTTATCCTTTGGCTGGCAATACACGCTTACCTCACCGTGCTCAAATTGAAGCCACTGAAAGCACTATTGCTCAAAGGCCTCGGAAGCGATCTCGTGTTCTCTATGACCAAGAACTTCTCGTTGCCCTGCATCAGAAACAGGATAAGCATCACTTCTGGCTGAAGCGGCAGATGCAAAGCCTCTTGGTGGACGTCAATCGCATTCGCAATCTTGCCACCAAGAATGCCTTTGTTACACATGAAACCTGTCGGAGGTCATGGAAGAGTTTGACATTGCTCAGTGCTGAAGCAGATCTTCAGGACGATGGCTTCACTGAAAGATTCAAGTTTGACTCCACTCCTCCAAGGAATGCTGTTTTGCGTCAAACTCCGTCTCTTGAAGACTCTGATTATTCCTCCTTCGCTGCAATGGTGAATGCCGGAGTAATCGATGATCAAGATGATGCAACTTCACCTCCTCCAACTTCAGCGCATATCAACACTGCACCAAGTTCGTCTGCACCGCCAAACCCCGACGCCGACCCTGCATCCTCTCCTACTCCTTCTTGGAACGAGTAGAGGCTCTATGTCTTCAAACCTTTTTGGTCCTTACTGACAAAAGGGGGAGAAGCATATGAGTTGATAGTCTTCAAGCGGGTCCATATGGGCGGTTGCTTTATATTTTGCCTAGTGTTTACAACTCTCGCTTTTGATACAGTCGGTTCTTTGAGCTGTAACACTTAAACTTGATGGTCGTCTGCTACTTGTTTGCTATTCTATGATGCGATGATAAATTCCGCATGTGCGATGATAAATTCCGCACTTAGTCATTTTGTAGACGCCCATTTCCCATTATGCATGTCATTATCCTTGTTATATCAAATCATGCATGATGAATTGTCTTCATAAGTTGAAGAGGATCTCTACAATTACAACCTGCCATGTGCATTTGCATTCCAAAAGAAAATTAGTTATATGCACATCTTCAGGGGGAGCCTTTTGCTACTTACGAAGACAATACCTCTATCCTTTACAATTTCACATACTTTTATCCCCGTTGAAAACTTCAACCAGTTTGTCATCAATCACCAAAAAGGGGGAGATTGTAAGTGCATCTAGTGCCACCCCTAGTTGGTTTTGGAGTATTGACGACAAACCTGGTTGAGGGACTAATGTGTTTGTGAGAATTGCAGGATAACACAGGTAGTAGTCCCTCATTGATTCAGTTTACCTACCGGAGATGACCCCTAAAAATGAATGAAGACATTGAAGACGATGGTGGTATGTGAAGATATTCACATTGAATACTATGACAAGCGAAGGCATTGCGTGAAGACTATGGAGCGCGAAGACCTAGTTGTTTCGTTGTTTCCTTTTCTTCTTTGTTGAGTCGTAGGAACCACCGTACTGTTAAGTGGGGTCCCAGTGAACAAAGTCAGAGTGACTGAAGTGATGCTCAACCAAAATCTTATGTCTTCGAGTGAAGACAATGAGAGCAAATCTTATCCAGAGCTGGATGAGTAAGCTTTACTTGTAGCCCATGTCAAGCTGCCGCGTGTGTTTTAAATCTGACCGTTGGAACGTGTCAGTTCCTTAGTGACCCAGGGTCATTTCGGACAAATCAGGTCGGGTTGCCTAGTGGCTATAAATAGACCACCCCCTACACCATAAATTGGTGGCTGCTCAGAGTTAGTGCACAGCTTTTGTCGTTTGAGAGCAACCCACCTCCAAAGCTTTTGAGAGAGAGAAATCCTTTCGAGGACAAAGCCCAAACACCCAGAGCCAAAGAGTGTTAGGCATCACTGAAGTCTTTCTGTCCGCGTGACCTGAAGACTTGTTACACTTGAGGACTGTGAATCCTCCAGCCGGTTAGGCGTCGCGTTCTGAGCATCCAAGAGTCATTGTGGATCGCCGGTGAACAAAGTCTGTGAAGGTTTGGGAGTCTACCTTGAAGACTTACCAGAGTAATTGGGCGAGGACTAGGTGTCCTTAGCTCAAGGGGAATAAGGTGAAGGCGCGGTCTTCTGAGTTAAATCTCAGACTCCCTAACCAGACGTACAGTTGTCACAGCAACTGGAACTGGTCCAACATATCATGTGACCTCAACAAGTGACTGGTTCTATCCTCTCCCTCTCTTTACTTACAGTTTGTCTTCGTGAAGTCATTGCTTGTTTGCTTTACCTATTTGTCTTCATTGTGTGACTTCTATCGTTGTTGGGCTTCATACCATCTTCCATCCTGATCCGTACTACCTAGCTGCTATTATTCTTCGCACTTTCACTTCATTGAATACTTGATGATGGCTTGCCTAGTGTAGTCTACCTTCCGCTGCATATCAATAGGTTCATTTCTATTGTTTGTCTTCGAAACTCTCATGTTTTGAAAAATCGCCTATTCACCCCCCCCCTCTAGTCGATAACTAGCACTTTCAATTTCTACTAACGGAATACAAAAAGATAACATGGATGCCCCCATGAAGAACGTAGCTGAAGATTTGCAACCTGCTCCTAGTTTGCAATCGCGAAAGCATTCAAAAACCACCACAAGCCTTGAAGCTTTCATGGTGATACACATTTCACAACTAACTGATTTTGTTTAAGTTAATGCAGATTCGTAGCTAACATATGATCTTCCACGTTCAGGATGAAGAAGACAGAGCTGTTGCTGCAGCTTGCAAGGAGAGTCTCAAGAATGTTTCATAGCTTTATAAAGAGCTGGATGCTTCGCATGGGCCTGCGAGTTTGAATTCGCGAAAGCATTCCAAAGCCACCACAAGCCTTGAAGCTTTCCTGGTGATGCACATTTTATAGTTAACTGGTTTTTTTTATTTCACGCAGATTGCAAGCTAACAAGTAATTTATTTCAAATCACAGGATCTTCTGAATTTGAGGCACAATGAGAATGTGCGAAAGGCTGAAGAAAGAAGAGATCAAGATGATGAAGATGTCAGTATTGAGGTGGGGGGAGAGGCAGGTACCAAAAGCAAACACCGGTCTGCCAAGGCTAAGGGAATAAGGGAGCCGGAAGAGCCCCATGTCTTCCCAGTTGATGAGGACAACTATGATGATTCTTTAGCAAAGCAGCGACAAGATAGTGTGGTTGATTCCATGCTACCAAATCGTGCGACCATCCGAAAAAGAGTGGCATCTTCATTATTGTGCAATGAAGATTATGTTCCGGACGATAGTGATAAGAAGAGAAAGAAAAACAGGACTCCATCGGAGTCTACCAACGATTCCAAGGACACAAAGAATACAAACAGGAAAAACCGTGCAAGCAATTTAAAAGATACAGACACAGGTGCTTCGAGGATGGAGACCGACCTTGAAAAGTTTCGACAGAATTACGTGGCCGAAATTGTCAACACCGCAAATCTTGATAAAAAAAATTGGTGGTAATTGATGACATTGTTCTGCTACAGAAGCATTTGCAATGCCTCACCATGACAGATGGAGTTTTAGATGACAAATGGTTGGGTGACGAAGTAAGATATTTGCCAAATTATTTTATCAATTTTCTTTTGCACAGTACAATTAACTTGATTTTGTTTTAGTTGGTAGATGTTGTGATTCAGATCATGCGTCATGATCATCCTAAGGACATAAGGGACGGGCAACTGGTTTACATTGAGAGGGTGGTCGGCGTCGCTATGCTCGAAAGAGATGGTAAGGTAGAGAACTGCCATGAGGCCGCTTTGGCGGGCAGTCATGGAACAACGAAACGAGACAACTACCTCAGACATGATCTGGTACCATCTAACCATGACATAAACACATTTATTTTTCTAATTATTATGCATGTTGATGTAATCATCTTTGCTGTCCAGGTTTTTCTACCTACGAACATGGGGAACACCCACTGGTTCGTTGTGGTCGTAAACCCCAGAAGGAGGGAGATTCAGATTCTTGATTCACTTTTCAGCAACGTAGTAACACAAGTGGTTCACGTGGTGAGATTTTAAACGTCTTTCAATATAACACAGGATTTAGCATCACACCTAACCATGAACCGTGAGCAACTTCTCATATCATGGACTTTGGCAGATACGTGGGGTGGAAGCACATCTGAGAGCATCGCTGCGAATCAATGGACCACAAAGCCATGCATGGCAAGACATTAACGTGACCCAATGGATAGTAATGTAGGAGATATGCCCTAGAGGCAATAATGAATGATATTATTTATCTCCGAGTTCATAATTATGTTTATGTTCCATGCTATAACTGCTATGGTTCTCGAGTCTGCAATAACCACGAGGCTCGGAGGAAGACTCATATGCACGTGTGGAATAATAAACGGTAAAATCTATTCCTAGTCTGGCCTCTAAGACTAGCTCAAGTGTTGCATGATGGTTATGTTTTCCTGATCATGGGCATGTCTATGTCAGCAACCTTGAGGGCATAATGTTAAGAGAACATTTGTGTTGAATCGACCCGGCATGATGTTATGCTATGAGATTCATTCGTCACAAGTTTATTGGTACATAACAAAGAGATGGTTAACGTTTGCATGATTCCTTAGACCATGAGAGTATCGAGTTTCTTCATGCTTGCTTCATGAACTTTGGGGTTTGTTAAACGTCATCCGTAAATGGGTGGCTATTACGGCGGCTTACGGGTTCATGGAAAAGTGTGTCAAGTAACTTGATAGCTCAAGATTGGGATTTGCTCCTCCGACGATGGAGAGATATCTCTGGGCCCTCTCGGTGTTACGGTATCCATCATCGTCTGGCCAGACACTTTGTGATTTGATCACGGGGATGCCGGAACACGATAACGAGAAAAGAGAACAATACCGGTAACGAGGTAACTAGCATAGTGGACAAGTTGTTGATCAACGGGAATGCCAACATGTCTCACCTCGGGTATTTGTAACATATCGCGAAGCAACAGGAATAGCACACGGCAACTGGAGGTTCACTCGAATATTTATTCGTGTGGGTATAGGGGTCAATATGGGTGTCCACGGCTCCGATGTTGATCATTGATCGGAAGGGGTTCCGGGTCATGTCTATACTTCACCGAACCTATAGGGTCACACGCTTAAGGGTCATCTATCTGCTGAATACTAGACAGGGAGTCTGAGAGAAAATCACCGAAAAAGTTTCGGACAGCGGAATCGTACCGCAGAGAGAGGTCATCGGATAAGTTTCGATGATACCGAAAAGTTGTTTCGGGATACACCATTAAGTCAAATTGGTTTCGGCACATGCCTGATAATTCTTGGAGGATGCCAGAATCATTCTGGAAACTTTTTGGAATTTTCTGAGATAAAAACCGGAAATGTTCCGGAGCTGCCGGAGCCACTTCAGATGTTTTTCGCAGATGAAATTCACTAATCTGAAATTGTTTCAGAACGAATCCAAAATCATTTTAGTGGGTACTGGAATTATTCTAAGACCCACAGAAATATTTTCGGATTTAGTGGACGCGAAAAATTGTCTTCATGAATAGTGAAAACGCATTCTTGTTTGCTTTTCGCAGATGAAAATCACTAAACCGAAATTGTTTCGGAACGCGTTGAAAATTATTTTAGTGGGTACTGGAAATGTTCTGAGCCCACATAAATATTTTCAATTCGAATGGACGCTGAAAAATGTCGTCATGAATAGTGAAAGTGCTTTTTGCTTGGCTTCTTGGAGAAGCCACCTTGAGGGCCTTTTTGGTATTTCCCCCCTTGGCTTCTTGGAGAAGCCACCCTTGGGCTTGGCCTATAAATAGGGGTGGAGGGGGCTGCCTAAAGGATGATCCCTTCTCACATGCATGCCATTGCAATGATCTGGCTTCTTCTCTCCCTCCCAGCGAAATAGTTTCGTAGAGCCGAAAGGCTGTCTGGGTTCCGGCAGGAACTAGTTCTAGACGGCGAAGCCCTGCCGGATAGCTGACACCGTATGTGTGCAACTCTGTAGAGAGATCGTAGTTTCGGTCTTAGTTCGTGAGTGCCTCCCGAAGGGCTGTCCGTGTGACCGTCCGAGTTTCGAAGGTCCTCCCGAAGGGCTGTCCGAGTGACCGTTCGAGTTTCGAAGGTCCTCCCGAAGGGCTGTCCGCGACACCGTCCGGGGGGCTGTTCGACCGCCTCCCGGAGGGCTGTCTGAGGAGCAGATGAGGGTATACATCCTCGCGGTTGGGAGGTTGTAAATCCTAGCTGCGGGGATCTGCACCGCCGATCGTCATCGACTCTACTTCCCGCTGCGCTACTAGTCGGTAACGAAAAAGATCAAACCATGTATGCAGTCTCCATAGTGGTCCTGGGCTGGTGCGTAGGTCGGAAAATTTTTGTTTTCTGCTGCGTTCCCCTACAAGTAAAGCATGTTCCTGTGCCAAGACAAGATGACAAGTCAGTCAACAGTATTAGCTTCTAAATATGTTTTTCATTGTTAATACGCGAAATGCTGCTAACATAATTAATTCTTGTAGTTCTTCTTGTGCACTCTACATGCTGAAGAACATCGAATTCTTTACGGGATAAGATCTTACGCTGCGTTATGACCAAGTACGTAGAGTAACACCTAAAATTCTGTCAATTTTGTAAACATATGGAACGATACTAACATATCCTCCCATGCAGGCATACATTGACAATTATAGAAGAGAGCTGCCTGTTGTCCTTAATTCGCCCGACACCAAATTGAAGTCCATGAAAAGGCTGAAGAAGTACAATGCTAGCCTATCGGATGCAGCTGCGATTGAAGATCATGAAGATGCAAGCAGTTAGTCCAGCAGTGGTTGATTCTTAGATCTGGAGTGTACACTTGGTTATGAAGCGGTAGAGTAGGGTGTGGTTTGGTTTTAGTACCGAAGAAGGTTTCCTAGCCATGTTCTTAGTCCAGTGCGGATTAATCAAGTTGTAATATTTCACAGTACTGGTTCCAAATACTATTCTTGAAATAAATTTGGTCTGCATGGGAGACGCTGAAACATATATTTGCTTTTTACAACCAGAACTTTTGAAGCCTAGGAAGGTTAACTGAATTCTTCAATTTATATTTAAGTTTCGTCGGAGTCTGGACGAGATTCAGAACAATTACATCGCTAGTTAGAAGTTTCAGACTTTTTTTAACATCGCCAGTTAGAAGTTTCAGAAAAATTTCAGTGAGTGTTGAAATATTTTGGCATCGCTAGTTAGAAGTTTCAGAATTTTTTTTAACATCGCTAGTTAGATGTTTCAGAAAAATTTCCGCGAGTGCTGAAATATTTTTGCCGAAATTCAGTGAGGCTAAAATATTTTGGCTGAAAGGCAAATATTGCAGTGAGTGCTCAAATGAATGAAGTTCAGTTATTTCATCGAAATCTCACCGAAGTGAAAACCATGGTGTCATGCCATCTTGAGCAGCACCAGACATG
Source organism: Triticum aestivum (assembly GCF_018294505.1). Classification (NCBI taxonomy): domain Eukaryota; kingdom Viridiplantae; phylum Streptophyta; class Magnoliopsida; order Poales; family Poaceae; genus Triticum; species Triticum aestivum. The sequence goes on from NC_057808.1 coordinate 24,134,791, forward strand.
ATTCAGTATTATTAACAAAATTTGGTCTCACATATACGAGGAAAAAAGGTATGAGCATGAGCATGCAAGATCGGATGGGCAATAAAATAGCTTCACAAGAGAGTAAAATACTTCACGTGTGACGACTCAATCCTAGCTGACTTTAGAACCAGTTTTCATCCTCAAAGAGGTCCAGTGAACTACTTATAACCAATAATAAAAGCGGTCCAGTTCTTTTGGCTGATTTTCAAAGAAACAAGAACGATATCTTTTTTTAAGTAGGAACGATATCTTTTTGATGATCGTGATTCTCAGGAGACCTAGGTGTGTTGTTACGCAACTTACCTTAGTTTTTTTAAACCATAACTTACCTTTGCTAAACTCTCCACGCCCCCCACCCTAATATTCAACCAGGTGGGTCCCCTCCCTTGATTTCCTCCAACCAAAAAAATCTATACGTAGATATATGTCCGGGTTGTTACGATCCCTATAAATAGGGATCCTTTGAAACCTCGTAGATCATAGTTTGTCCTTCTGCGCCGCCCAAACCAGCAAGAAGAAGGACGGAGCAACCGAGGAATCCAGCAAGACCGAATGACGGAGCCAAACATGAATCCTCTGGTAACTCCCCACGATCTCAGCCGCTGCTATTTTTCGTGCCACGATCTTCCTCCCATGATCTCTTGCTACTCGACTCGTTGTTTGCATATTCATGTAACTCAGCACGTTTTTAAACAAATTAAGTTGGGGGCGTTAGGGGAGGGCGCTAGGATTTTTTCCTACCAGATTGACAGTTCATTGATTAATTCCAGGCTAAATCTTAGCGTCTGGTCTTGTCGATGCCAATTAGTGCAGCGGGCGCTTGCCTTCTTTTTTCCTTCGGCACGAGTTATGGAAGGCATCAATGGTCCATGTTTTATTTCCATACTACTGACCATGATTAGCGCCTAGAGTTGAGGAGACCACGGTTGGATAGTTTTTTATTTTCCAATTTTTATTTTATTTCAGATAAGTGCCTTGCAATGGAGATTACCTTAGATGACCGTTCAAACGTAACTAAGCTGAATCACATGATAGTATTTGCACATACATGGAACTCAGCATGCTTGTACCTCATGCAGTAGCGTAGAGCACAATTTTTATGTTGGTATATATAAGCTGTATTCGTTTGTATGAGTGTTTAAATTGTATACCATGCTGAATCTAATCACACTTGCACATCCATTGAACCCAGGATGCTTCTTTGCCGCCATATGAGGAGTTCATAAACGGATTAAACACGCAGCAAAGGATGTACATCCAGTTGATAGGACTGGGTGGACTTCTCAGGACACCTAGCATCAAAATTAGACGTGTACTGTGCCTGGCCATCGCTAATTCATATGACACAGAGCAGGATGCCTTTATCATCAATGGGATACCATGTAGGATCACACTAGAAGATGTAGCGCATATAACAGACATGCCCTGCCATGGGAAGAAGCACGTCCCTTCAAATCTGGATGATAATATGGAGTTGTGGAAGAAACTGAAAGACCGTAATGACGCCAAAATTACTTTCAAAGGATTGCTAGCCAAGATGAAAGTCGACAGGACACCAAATTTTGTCAGGCATTTGTCTTGTACACCATAGGCAAATATGTATGCCCAACAAAAGAGGAGTATGTGGATAACAAATATATTGGGATTGTTAGAAACGTTGAGACGATAAAGGGCACAAATCTTGGACAGCTAACGCTTGACTATCTTATGGATAGCGTGAAGAATTTTGAAAATGGTGAGGCAATTCTGGAGGGGAATATACCACTGCTGCAGGTAATTCATAGTAGTACAATTATCAGTTACCTAACATACATTACATAATGTACGAGAATGTTTGTGAACTGCTTTTGTTGTCATGCAGACATGGTACTACGAGAAGTTCAGAGTGCACCAATTGGACTCTAGCATCTCGTATGAATCAAGGCTAAGGCCACTGATCCAGAACTGGAGCGAGGAGAAGGCAAAAAGGTTGACAATATAATCCAGAATAATTATCTGGGAGTTGGAGAGGTAAAATGTCAGCACATTGCCTGGATTATGTAACATATATATTTTCTAAATCATACTAACAACACTAAACTGCAGTATGGTGAGGACCTGATGAGGCCTTTCATTCCAGCACGAGATGGTACGCTGGCCAAACCGAAGACTGGCGCTCAGGTAAATGAGTTACATCAGGCACAAAAATATATTGTAACATTCCAACTAGTATGACGTTATATGATTTTAACTGTTTCAAAGTCTCAGATTGAGGTACTCGTCGGACATGTATTGACTGATTTGCAAGAAGTTGCCTCCCTCGTGTGGGAGGCCGGTGCAGAACAAGTCGATAGGAAGTGCACCCTTGAAAACAAAATGGATGAGTGCCTTAGGCGTACCCGTACAAATGGAAGCTCATGGAGGACCTCATCAAAGAATTGAACGTAAGCCTAGAATTATGAGATTAGTATATATAATTGGAAATTTACGTGTACAAGTTTTTTTCTAAATTAGTTTACTGTGAAAACACCCTAGACTAACATGTATTTTTTTAAAGAAAAAACGTGATGGAATATTTCCAGGAGTGGAGGACATACATCTATCTGACCTCGGGGCACCTTCACACCTAATGGAGGCCTTTGTTGAGAATGCTGAGCAGGCTTCTGACCAGGGGAAACAAAAGGTTGTCACGGAGGTCGCTGCTAAGCACGATTGTAAGCAGGGAATAAAAAATGATGACATGGAGCCCCCCATGAAGAACCTTGATGAAGATTTTGACGTACGCATGCATGTTAACTTAATTATGAAATAATGAATGTCGTTTCAGACATAACATGTGATCTTCCACGTACAGGATGAAGCATTTGAAAGAGCTGCTGTAAAAATCAAACATGATCTCAGTGGTGTTCATAAGCTTTTGAAAGAGGTGGATGATATCCAGGGAGCTCCTAGTTTTGATAAGAAAATGCATTCCAAAGCCACCACAAGCCTTGAAGATTTCCAGGTGACGCACATTTTACCTACAATTGAGCAAGAATCTGCTATAGGCTAACACGCGGTTTATTTCGTATGACAGAATCCGTTCAACAGACGGAGTAACCAGCACTCTGTGAAGGCTACGGGATCGTGAGATCCTGAAGAGCCCCGTGCCTTCACAGATGATGACAGCCATGATGAATCCTTTCGAAAGCAGCAAACAAGTAAGTGTGGTTGAATCGACGCCACCAAATCATGGGGGCGAAAAGAAAAGGGTGGTATTGCAATTATTTAAGAATGACGAGTATGCTTCGTATGATACTGAGAAGAAAAAAAGGAAAAACAAGACTCCATCAAAGTGTACAAATGATTCAGAGGACACGAACAATAAAAAGAGGAAAATCGGCTCTAGCAACTTAAAAAAGAGGTCAGAAGTTCCTGAAACCCAGAGGGACCAGCTAGACGTGGTTCGACAGGATTTCGTGGCGTCACTGATCAACACTACAAATCGTGAAAAACAAATGGTCTTAGTTGATGACATTGTCGTGCTATCAAAGCATTTGCAATGCCTCACCCATAAAGATGAAAATGAAGATGGCGTATGGTTGGGTGACGAAGTAAGATAGTATTTCACAAATTAGTTTATGAAGTTTCATTTTTGTACAATACAATTAACTTGATTATTGTTGTAGGTGGTTGATGCTGCAATCCAGCTCATGCGCCATGATGAACCAATTGACACAAGGGACGGCCAACTGGTTTACATTGAGAGGGTGGTCAGCGTCGCTAAGCTCGAAAGAGATGGTAGGATAGAGGAGTGCTACGAGGACGCTTTGGCAGACATTCCTAGAACAACACAAGGCACCACCTACCTGAAACATGATATGGTATTTTAACCTGACGCAGAACAAATTTTTTTATTACTATGCACGTTGATCTAACTATCTGTGCACTCCATGTTTTCCTACCTACGAACAGTTTAAACGTCCACTGGTTCCTTGTGGTCGTAAACCCCAGAAGGAAGGAGATTCAGGTTCTTGATTCACTTTTCCACTGTATGGTACCCAAAGAAGTAAATAACGTGGTGAGAATTTCAACATATTTAATTATAACAAAGGATTTAACATCGTATGTAAGTATTAGTCGTAGGCAACTTCTCATCCCATTGGGCTTGTAGGTACGTGGGATGGAAGCACATCTGAGAGCAGCGATGCGAGTCAATGGGATAGAAAGCAATGCATGGGAAGACATTAACGTGACGCAATGGCCAGTACGGAATATTAATGTGCCAAAATTCGATGAGACGTCAGTCAACAATATTAGCTTTTGTTTTTGTTTTAGATTGTTAATATCTCAAATGCTAATCTAACAACATAAAATGTTGCAGTTCTTGTTGTGCACTGTACATGTTGAAGAACATCGAATTATTTACAGGAGTAAAACTGAGGTTGCAATATGACGAAATATGTAGAGTAACACCTAAAATTCTGTCATTTTCTGAAACATATGGAATGATACTAACATATCCTCGCATGCAGGCCTACATCGACAAATTCAGAAGAGAGCTACCTGTTGTGCTTGTCGATTCACCCTACAACAAAATGAAATACAGGAATAGGTTCAAGCAGTACCATGCTAGGCTATCGGATGCAGCTGCGGTTGAAGACGACGAGGATGCAAGCAGTTAGTCCAGCATTGTGCTTTATTCTTACATGTGGAGTGTATACTTGGCCATAAAGCGATAGAGTATGGTGTGGTTGCGTTTTAGCCCCGAAGAAGGTCTCCCAGTCGTGTCTTAGTCATTTGCGGATGAGTCAAGTTGTGAAACTTCCATAATATTTGTTACAATACTTTGCTTGAAATAAATTTGGTCTCTACGGGATCTCGTAGAAATCTATATTTGCTTTTTACAACCATGTGACAGTAAAAGTGCACGGGCAACCCTAGAAGAATAATGGATTATGACATGTATATTTTCATACGAGAGAAAAAGCTACGAGCATGAGCATAGCCTCACAACAGAAGAAGAAATACTGCATGAATCAACACGCGGTCCCAGAAAACGGCACAGTCAATGTCTCATAGGCAGGCCGCACAACCAATAAAAGAGAGCATCAGGATAACTAGAATAAAGCACGTACCATAGGGGGGCTCTGCAGGTGCTGCAACGACCATGGTGTGGCATGGTAGGACGTGCGCTGAATTGAAGGGATCGCCTTCAGGAGCACAGTGGCGTGGCCATGGTACATCCATCCTGCCTCAGGGAATCACATAGCATGTTCTGTCATAGCCCTGCAAAACAGAGGAAAAATTACAACTTGTACTAACCTTCTCAAGTGTGTGCATGTAACAAATGTTGGACATAACTAAACACGGAAGAATGAAATGCAACATATGGAAGAATTGAATGCTCATTCCTTTCTCTCTGCTTTTTGCGAGGATCATTACTCTCGGCGTAACAAGGCTAAAACATCATAATAAGAATTAACACCAATGTTCAAACGGTGGATATCCCATGTGAATCTAATTTTTCTTATAAAGCACATGCCAAGTCATACATATTGAGCAACATAAGCTATGAATTGTTTATAGTACATTCCAAAATTAACAGCTTATCATCTCTATTGATCTCCAAATCTCACCTATCAGCCAAATTGAAAGAATACATGTTGAATGAAATGTATAAGTGTATGAATGCAACGATTGAACGTTCGTAGATCTTGCAGTTAGGGCTAGATGAATGGGGCTGGCCGTCGAGGCCGGCGACCGGCTTCATCTAGTCCCGCGGAACATGATCCATACCCAACCACGTTGCCTTCGGACGAGATGCATGGCCAGATCAAAGCTGTGGCCATGGCAGAGACGCGTAGAGGACGCAAACAACGAATCGGGGTGTGGGAAAGAGGCTGCCTATAACCTTGTGGCGGTAGGCACCCGCATGGAGAACTGGGAGGTGGGATAGCGTCGAATCTTCGCCGGCGGCCGCCGCGGAGAGGGAAGTGCACCTCCTCTCGTGTTCTTCGTTGAAAATGTTGTTCTGAGATCGCGAGGGAATTAGATCGAGGGAGGGAGGGGCCGCGACGCGCGGCTAGATCCTGACGGCGAGGATTAAGAGTCATTTTACCCTAGCAGCGGCAACGAATAAAACCCTAGCGGCGGCGAGGAATAAACCCTACCAAACGGGATAAAAATCGAACCGAAAATAGCCCTGAAATTTGTACCGAGAATACCCTTGAAATATTTGGGAGGAAAAATCTGATCAGTTCGAAATATTTTTTCTCCCAAAAATGCCCCCCAGGGTCTGATATAATGCACGTGACATCAGCGTATTGCATCGGATCTAGACCATCGAAATCTCTCCGACGGACGGTCCATATCGTCCGGATGCACTGTAAAATGACCCAAAAAAATGCAATGTAAAGAACCCAACAAGTTGACCAAAGTTTTGTACACTACCCTTTTTGTAACACAAATAAAAATAAGAAAGTAGCTGGAGGTATGTATCTGGCTCGTAGGAACCTCTCAAGCACATCTTTTTGGTGATGCTCTTATGTTCATGAACTAATAGTACCATACCTGTTTAGTATGTAAAAGAAATCAACTCCATTTGGATTAACCTGTCGAGGAATTGGACAAAAGCAACACACAAACATTTAAAATGAGATCAGATTCTCACATACATTTGAAGTGTACTACAAGAACCTCAAGTACCATGAGCATCTATTTTACCATAGATTTTTAGTTCATAGAAGTATATATTTACCTCTAGCCTCATTTGAATACACACTGTACAGTCTTGCAACCGATCTTATATAGTCGGCACACCCATGGATCAGCACAGCGGGCTGCTTAGGCTCGATTGCTAAGCTTATGCTTTTAGAGTTTAGCATTGCAGCAACATCTGTCATGGTGGGCCAGTCTGCTGGATCTTCCTGAGCACAAAGCATTGCCACATGAGAGCATTTTCTTATCTCAGCGACTTTATATCCACCCGCTAAGAATGGATCCACAAGCTCATGCAACCTTTGCTCCTTCCACATATGCCAGTCCTGAAATAGTTATTCAACATGAGAGAACTGCAGCGCTAAAGAAGGATAATAATCTGGCAACAGAAGTAAACATCTCGTGAATGTGAACCATAAGAAATCTTTCTTCAAATATATGTTTACTTGTCTCACTTCTCGTACAAGATCACCAACAATATCCCCTCGCTTGTCGATTATGGTATTCTTTCGGCCACTAATAATCACCAGAACCAAAACGCCAAAGTTGAACACATCTGTCTTCATCGACTAAACTCCTCGAGATGCATACTTCGAAGCTTTGTAACCACTGAAAAGTGAAACAAAATATATCAAAGCGGTAAGATTAGAACAACTGAAGACAAAATGGTGGGAATCTGTGATGATTGATATATTACGTTGTGATGATTGATATATTACATAGCTGATACCTGGTTCCAATGACCCTACTCGTGCGCTCCTCTGCTACATCTGAACGCAGTGCTCTAGATGATCCAAAATCAGCAATCTTTGGGATCATGTTACAATCCAAGAGGACATTATGTGGTTTCAAGTCTCTATGGACAAGCCAGAACCTGGAGTGCTTATGCAGGTGAACAATTCCCTCTGTTAACCCTGTAATTATCTTGCCGCTTAGACCAATTTAACAAGGGATCTCATTTAACAATGGCCCTTTTGTTCTGTCTGCAAAATGTTCAGAGAATGATTATCTCTTTGGAATTTTTTAGATAAACAAGCCAACCAAAGCATACATACGTCCCTGCCTAGTACTGGGTGACTGCATATCTGCATAAATGGTCTAGTTGATTTGCTACATAAAATTTTCCCTGCAATTCAGCTCGTAGAGGGGCTGATATCCTATTATTTAGCTCAATATCAAGCCTGCCAAATGTACAGCCCGGTTAACCTGTCATTTACTGAATACCACTTGGTCTCACAAAGGTATATCATTATTAGGGATCTGTATAAGCTTGCGTGCCTGACTGGATTTTATTTCCTATTAATGAGGCACTTGGAAGAGAAGAAATCAGTCTGTACTAAATTGAAGGAGTCTGAGAAAATAGCAATGCAAAATGATCAAGAGAAAACTGCTTTGGAGATATGCAATAAGGTATTCCAGTTCCACCATTCATCAGAATATGCCAATTCTAGAAGGTGTTTTGCTTATGAACATTGACTGCGGCAACTGATTTCAGACTTCCTTCCTTGGAATTTGATAAAAGAAAATAACCACTATAATACCCATCGCTCTCAAGGTTGACCTCACTAAGGTCAGGAGACAACAATATTCTTATTCTCTGGTGGAGGAAACATGTCATACATTAGCACAAGCAAGCATAGAAAAGGTCCACCGAATTTAAAAGGTACTCCTTCCTAGCTAATAAGCAGTTGATACGCCAGCAGCTGCTGCTGATACATTAGGAGCACATAATCTGCGGGATGGGGACTTGTGCTGTCGTTGCTGTTTGGTCACGTGGAGCACAACGAAACGAACTCGGCACATCCATGGTGGGCGGCCAAATTGGCCCTCATTTCCACGAGACTGAAATCGGACTAAAACTGCTGCACCCGACGATGA